>NW_005842954.1:268816-273259 GCF_000455745.1 Alligator sinensis | reverse complement strand
CTGCGGGGAATTTAAAGTGCAGTATAATGCATGGTGTGCCAAATTTTTTGTCATGGTTTTGAAAGGAAGAAGGGGTGAATGAATCGGGGAAAGAGAGAGAGGAAAAGAGGGCGAGAGAGAGTGCAACAAGGAAGGGGGGAGGGTGAGAGAGACGGGGAAAGAGGGCAAGAGAGAGGAAAAGAGGGTGAGAGAGAAACAGACAAGGATATATAGGGCGAGAGAGAGATGGAGTGAGACGGGGAATGTGGGAGAGTGAAGAGAGAGAGGAAAGTGGGGAGAGAGAGGGGACAGGTAGCAACCCTAATTGTGGGGATGACCCTTGGAAGGAGGGAAGATTGTGGCTGCTTGCTTTTTTTTTCTAAAAAGGGTGTGTCTGCAGGACTACTGTAGTGGTAGTGGGTGAAGGGAGTGTTTGGATCTATAGTTCAGAGATAAAAAGACACAAGGACATAGTCAGATACATGCAGCAACACGCTGAGACACATACATGGAGGCACACACACAAATACGCATACAATAATTCAGAATTTAAGTTTTATTCTTTTTTTTTATTGAATTTTACAAGTTTTTTTTTTTTAAACAAAATAACACATGAATACTAAATTATAGAACAGTAAAAACAATATAACTCGAACATTTATATTAATAAAATTCTAAACATAGGTCTCTTTGTAAGTGGAACTGATACTCTCCCTCCAGAATTGTTCTATAGATCGGGGATTGGAATGCTCTTTTTGCTAGTTTTATCAAAATAACATAAAAATAAGTTCTTGTAAGAGCTGGATTTAATGAGAAACTTGGGCCTGTTTGGATGACACAAGCATTCCAAATCTTGGTTTTAAACTACTAATTGCTACTATCAGTTCATTTTCTGGGCACAAACGTTTTCTTATTTTACTTTTTAGCCCAGTCAAATGTGAGAAACTGGTCTCACACAAATATGTTGAGGCAAACAGGAGAAGCTCTATGACATCCATGTTCCTTAGCTGTGGGTATTCCCATTTCATTTTCTGCCAAAATGCAGGGATGGAGTCCAATCCCATGCTTTGCATCCTCTGCAACTGACTGCCTGTGGAAAAACTCAAAAAGATTTTCCTTCATGCTTTCTGGAATCCCTACTTGTTCAATAGTGCTGTCATTAGATGGATTCAAAATCCACAGTTTCTGTGGATCTTCGCGCTCTTCAACATTAGGGAAATAACGTTCAAAGTTTGACTCCAAATTTACCGAGTGTTCTTTAATATCTTCTTTCACAATGTCATTCGGAGGAATTTAGTTTTCTTCACAGAACTCTGAGCTGTGGCAATTAAACAAAATTTCCACATAAAGCATGATTTTTTTCCAGAACCTCAACTTTTTTTCTAAAAGTTCTTACTTTGTCATGCAAGGTAAATATATTTGTGTTGTATCCCTGAAGCTGGAAGTTTCAAGTAATTGATTTGATCAAAAATGTCACAAAGGTAGGCTAATTTGCAAATCCATACTTCATCTTCAAAATGCTGTAAGAATTCAGATTTCATACCTCTGAGAGAGACAGTAACTTCATATCTCAACTCAAACAGGAGATTCAACAACCTTCCATGTGACAACAACCGAACTTCAGCGTGAAGAAGTACAGTAGTATGTTCAGATCCCATGTCACGGCTCAGCAATTGGAAAAGACATGAATTCAGAGCCCGCACTTTTAGGAAGTTTACTGTTTTCACAGCTGTTCCTAGCACGCTGTTTAAATCTTCATTCAGTTGCTTTGCAGCCAATGCCTGTCTATGGATAATACAATAGTTCCACTTGATTGAAGGATTCATGGCTTTTAAGCAAGCAACAAGACCACTTTGTCGACCTACCATTGCTGCTGCTCCCTCTGTGCACGCAGACACACACCACTCCCATGACAATCCATTTTTTTACAATGTGCTCATTTAAGATCTTAAAAATGTCCTCTCCTATTGTTTTTGTGTCCAATTCTTTGCAGCCATATATTTGTTCTTGTATTCCTTGCTCATCTTCATCATCAATGTATCTAGCAAACATCATCAATTGTGCATAACTGGACACATCTGTAGATTCATCAATCTGTAAAGTGAACTGTTTTTTCTGGATGATTTTTTTAATTATGTCTTCTGCCATGTCATCAATTCTTCTTGTCATTATGTCATTTGAATGTGGGATGGTTTTAATTTTATCTACTTCTGTTTTGCCAAACATGATTTCGGTGATTCTGATAGCAGCGGGAATGACAAGGTTCTCAGCAATAGTATGTGGTTTCTTTGTTTTTGCCACTATGTGTGCGATTTCAAACAAAGTTTTTATAGAGCTTGTTTAGGGAGTGCAGAGTACAACTTCATAGCAGCACTTGATTTTTTTCAAACTTTCACATTTTCTTGTGAAAAAAATCTATTGATTTGTCCTTCAGATCAGAATGTTTAGTATGAAGGTGCCTTTTCAGAAGGGAAGGCTTCATACAATGATTAGACAATGTCTCGCTGCAAATCGCATAAAGTGGTAATGAAGGTATACCTCTGTTTATTGTAAACCCGAAAGCCAGATAACTGGGATCATAGCTATACGCTTTATGAACCAGTGAAGATTTTGTAGTTTCACTATTGAGGCTTGGTGTTTTTTTTTTTTTTGAAACCATGTTCCTCTGGCTCCAACACTTGTTGCACATTTGTCTGGGAACTACCTTCTAAATCTGAAGTCTTTCTTTCTACAAGGAAAATGATCCATTTTAACACACTCATAAACAGTAAAATTGAAACAATGACACAAGCCCACTTAAATTTAAACACTTAAAGTGGAAACTACAGCAGACAGGCACATGCTTAAACTCTGAGAGACACAATTTTTCTCCCCTCTATTGATGGACAACTCTATTTTTCATAAAGCAGGAGAATTTTGATGCAGAAAAGCTGGCAAGCAAGTGCAGGGTTGATGAATGATGAAAGTATCTTATTTTAGGAAAGTATACAGGTTTCCCTCCCTTGATTTATGTGGGTTCAGTATATGTGAATTTGCTTTTATGTGATGACCATTTTTATGCCCCAAATTCATTATATGCGGGGTAAATTCACTGTTATGTGATCAGCTCCGGGGCTCTGCTTGTCCCCACTCACCCAGACACTGGGTTGCACCAGGCTATGGTGCAGGCTGGTGGTATTGACTGCTTCCAGGGCTGCTGCAGCAGGGGTTGGGGTGTTGGGAAGAAGCAGAGACCCGCGGTGCAGTGAGGTAAGTCTGTAGGGCAGGGTCGACAACCCTCAGGGCATGCATGCCTAGCCTGGCATGTCAGGCCATTTTGCTCAGCATGCCACTGCCAGCCTGGGCTCTCGGCAGCTGCTGCCAGCCATGGAGCCCAGGCTGTTCCCAGCAGGTAGCTGGGAGGCTGCAAACAGCCCAGGCTCTGTGGCTGGCAGTAGCTACCCAGAGCCTGGGCTGGCTGCAGCCAGGAGGCTGCAAAGGAGCTGCTCCAGGCTCCAGCATTGCGCGCCTCTGAGTGCAGTGGGATGGTGGGAGGGGCCTTGAGGTAGTGCAGCCTAGAAAAGCCCTGTGCCGCCACCAGCCCCTGCCTGTAGCCAGCCTGGGCTCTGGGCAGCTGAAGCAGGCAGAGCCTGCTTCAGCTGCACTGGGTTCTACAGCCCCAGCATCAGCTCCATACCGGCAACTGCATGTGCACCTCAGAGCAGAGAGCGAGTTTATCCCTGCTCTCTGCTCTGAGGCGTGTGTGCATGCAGTCGCCGTCAGCATGGAGCTGATGCCGGGGGCTGCGGAGCCTGGTATAGCTGTTAGCAGCCTGCCCGCTGTCTGCTCTGCGGTCCCGGCATCAGCTCCATGCTGGTGGCAACTGCATGTACGCCTCAGAGCAGAGAGCAGGAATAAACCCACTCTGCTCTGAGGCACACACGCAATCACTGGTATGCAGTTAATGCCAGGGCTGCGGAACCCGATGCAGCTGTTTGCATCCTGCCCGCTTCAGCTGCCCAGAGCCCAGGCTGGCTACAGGAGGGGGCCAGCGGCAGCACAGGGCTTTTCCCCATGTTTGGCATCAGTAGCACTGGGGGGGGGCAGGCAGCAGTCCCCTTCCCATCATCGCAGCCCAGCCCGAGCACTGGGAAGAGCCTGGTGCCACTGCCAGCCCTCCCACGTGCAGTGTATGGGGGCCCGGGAGGGCCAGGTCATGGGGCAATCCTCACAGTGCAGGAGGGAGCTGGGCAGCGCTGCCCCTCCCACACTCCCTCCTGCACTGTGGGGGTCTCAGTCTGCCCTCCCCCCTGCACACACCCCACCAGAGCCCAGGCAGGATAAAAAAGAAACTTACCTGCCTGTTGGTGGGGAGCGTGCAGGTATGTGTGTGCCTGCCCTCCCACTCCTGCAGCAGCCTGTGGCCAGCCTTGAAGGGGGCAGCAGCCAGACACAAACCCAGCAGTGGCAGAGGGAGCGGTGGCA
>NW_005842954.1:265957-268806 GCF_000455745.1 Alligator sinensis | reverse complement strand
GGGGGGGGCAGGGTTTCGGCACCACGTACCCCCTGCCTGTCTCGTGTACCCCCAGGGATACATGTACCACAGATTGAGCAACTATGCTGTAGACTGTAAACAAACTGATGCAGAACTTTTTACAAAAACCGATAGTCTTAAAACAAATATATTTCTGTTCCAGAGGAGACTGAGTTTCCACTCATGTATTAAGAGGCCACTTAAGATGTGTTTGTAGAAGACAGGCACTCATTTAAGTCCTTCAAATAGCACCAGCCCTTTCCCATATCCCACTAACTTCAGCATATAAAGGCACTGCTTAAATCCACTTAAGCGTGCTTGCTATTTCACAGGGAAATAACTTGGAGGCCAGTTTTGGCACCTCATTAGTGTTGGTTACATAGGTCCTCAAAGTGTTTGACCTCTGCTCAGTCCTGAGCAGCTTCATAAGGCTGGTTTGGTTGTTACTCAAAGGCCTGGCCTGTAACTCCAGCTTCAAAACTGAACAAATTTAGTTAGATTCAGTGCTCTTACTAGCACAGGAGTGACAGTGCTTGATATAGGCTAGAAGGGCTTATTCCCAGCTCTGCATATCAAGCAGTTTTCGGATCACCAAATGAGCCTGCTATATGCGGCTTAGACTACAAACACCAGTTCAAGTCTGACATTTTCCTCTGTCTCTCAAAGGCCCCAACTATGAGATACCATGATAATGGTGGCAGAGAAAGCTTGAAACAAGATGCATCTTCAATGCATAGAAGAGGAGTAAACTCTTCTATGTCTTTGTTTCAGAAGAATCAGGTTCTAACAACAGGGAGACAGAATAAGCATTGAATTTCATTGTGACAATCTCCCTATATTACAACCCTTTCCTTCTGCAAATCCCTTCATGGCCACTGACAAAGTAGGGTGTCAGAAGTCCTTTAGTCATTTTTGCTGCCCTCTAACCATTTTTGTTGCCCTCTACTGAACTCTTTCCAATTTGTCCACTGGACACACTACTCCAGATGTGGCCTCACCCGTGCCGAACAGAGGGGAAGAATCGCTTCCCTGGATGTGCTGATAACACTCCTACTCATGCAGCCCAGTATGCCCGTAGCATTCTTTACAATAAGAGCACACTGTTGTCTCATAGTTAAGGTTTTAGATAGAGCTAAATGCAGTCCACAGGGCTGTGACATAGGAGAGAGAGAGACATTACCAGGAACGGCTAACAGAGCAGAATTGCAGAAGAAAGAATTGTTTGAAGAGTGGATCATGAAGAGCCTTAAAAAGGAGAAAAGGTCATTAACACTTGTGAAATGAAGAGAGATTAGCAAGAATCATGTCGGTTATAAAGAGGAGGGGTGGGTTCAGGGGGGAATGTAGTTGCACCCCCTTTGATTCCTGTTCCACCCAAAGTTTAAAACCAACTGCCCAACAGCGGCAGCAACATTCCTCGTCAGGCAGTGCTGAAGGAATCACTTGAGTTCATGGCTTCTTATAGTTTACTTGATCTCTTCTAAGCTCTTCATTCCAGGGGCATTAAGGCCCCTCTCCTCTTTTGAAAGGCCTTGATGGCGCCACTCATCAAGCCAGTTTTCATCCTGCGACTCTGCTGTTTGTTAGCGGCTCCTGGGCACACTGCTTTTATTTCACAACCCTGCGGATAGGTTGAATCCATTGCAAGGAAGTTTTTGTTAGGTTTTCTTTGCTTCCATCTTAAACTTAATAACACAGCTGAGGGCATATTAATAAAGCTCTTAATGTCTTCTGAACAGGAGAAAAATGTGTGTTGTGGTCTGTGTGTGTGAGAGCATGGGCAGCTCTAGAACACAGTTCAGATGTGCACCCCCCTGCCCCATAAAGAGGAAAATGTGTTCATAGAATGCTGTAAAATGAGGAAAGGGGGGGGCGTTCAGGAGGTTATCTAGTCCAACATCCTGCTCAAAGCAAGACCATCCTCAACTATAGCATCCCATCCAAAACTTTGTCTAGGTAGGACTTAAAACCCTTCAAGGATGGAGACTCCACAACCTCCCTGGGTAACCTGTTCCAGCGCTTTATTATCCTCCTAGTGAGAGAGTTTTTCCTCATATCTAACCTAAACTTCTCTTTCCTACAACTTGAGACCATTGCTCCTTGTTCTGTCATCTATCACCACTGAGAAGAGTTTCGCTCCGTCCTCTTTGGATCCCCATTCAGGGAGTTGAAGCTGCTATTAAATCCCCCCTCAGTCTTCTCTTCTGCAAACTAAACAGCCTCTCCTTATAAGCCATGTGCCCCAGCCTCATCATTTTCATTGTCCTCAGCTGGACTCTCTCCAATTTGTCCACATCCCTTCTGTAGTGGGGGGCCCAAAACTGGACACACTACCCCAGATATGGTAAATAGAGGGGAAGAATAATTTCCCTCCATCTGCCAGCAATGCTCCTGCCAAAGTAGCCCAGGATGCTGTTAGCCTTCTTGGCAGCAAAAGTACACTGCTGGCTCATATTCAGCTTATGGTTCCCTGTAGTCCCGGGTCCTTTCCTGCAGAGGTGCCTGCCCAGCCAGTTAGCCCCTAGCCTGCACAGCTCCTGGGCCTGTTCTGCCCTCGGAGCCGTGAGGGGAGCGGACGCCGGGGGAGCAGAGGGCAAGAGCCAGAGCAGCGCGCTACCCCAGGGAGCCCCCTTCAGCAAAGAGGCTTGAGGCGCAGCCCGGGCGTGCCGGCCGGCAAGTACTAGCTGCGCCTTTAAAAGGCTGCAGTCCAGCCCACCCACCCCCACCCGGGGCTGGCTGACGTGGGTAGGAGGTGCCTGCAGCAAACAAAAGTGCTGCCTGCCGCGGCGCAGCAACAAGTGCGCGGGGCGCGGGCGCAGTGGATTACAGCGGGGGCGGGCTCCGCGGGG
>NW_005842954.1:254684-265926 GCF_000455745.1 Alligator sinensis | reverse complement strand
GCCCCCCCCCCCCCCCGGCTCGGCCATGCGCGGAGCATGACGGCGGCAGGATGGGAGCTAACAATGGCAAGCAGTGCGGCAGCGAGGGTGAGTGCGCGCCTGCCCGCGCCGGGACAGGCCCTGGGCTGACACCAGCTTGGCTGCGCAGCGGCTCCCTGGTTTTCCTGCCTGCCCCGTCCTTGCAGGGGCTAGGGGGCCCCCAGGCCCTGCCCTGCCTCATTCTTGGCAGGGGTCGGGGCACCCCCAGGCGCTGCACCGCCCTGCTCTTCCCTGCCCAGTACCCAGGGTGCTAATGCTGCTGCTTCAGGGTGCCTGGTTGTACTCGGTTTATTTGGCCACCCTTGATATGGGGGAAGGAGGAACTTCTCTGCCCCCCTCCCCGGCAGGGAGGAGAATGAGGGTGCCGCTGGTTCCTCCTTACCTGTTTGGGAGAATTTTTTGATCCATAAGCCCAGCTTGATCTCAGCTCCTTCTCTGCAGCCACGGACTTGGTATGTGATATTATTTTGCATTTTTTACTGGTGAATATCTAACTTGGATGAAATCCGGACTCTTGAGCACGTCTAATTCATTACTAACCACCTCTCATTGTGTAAAGATGAGCTTGGAAAAAGGAGCTGGGATTTCGGCATGAGGAACCAACTTCAGCCTCACCTGGGGAGGACCAAACAGACCCTGGAGGAGTTAGATGTCAGGTTAGGTGCCTCTGTTGAAGGGGCTGAACCTTACTGCGGAAGCAGAGGTGAGGCCAGGGATGGCCTGGCACACAACTTTGGTTTAAGCTGTCCCAGGTGAAGCAGCTGTTCATTAACATGCTTTTGTTACTGAAGCTCATGCTGATTTTTTTTTGTGCTGTATCATATCTGGGCCACTGACTGAGCCTGGGCTTTTTGGTTGTGTTGGGAGTTAACTCCGAGAGTTGTTCTGTTTGCAGCAGCTGGATGAAAGCAAGCCTGTGGTAGGCTCTTTGCAATCATTGCATGCTCAGAAACATGATTTTGGAAAGCGTTGTGAGCAACTTCAGCTAGGTGTCCAGTGTCTTGATTCCCCTGAGTCCAGCAGGAAGGAGTTAAGTGTGTCACACAGGATGAGCCTCTAGTGAAGACAGAAAAATAACTGAAGATAAATCAACTTTATTTTTTAAGTGGTTAAAGCCATTTCAGTCTTGCAGTTAAGTCTGCCCACGTTTATATAAATGACACTGATGTTATCTAAAAATCTAAGAGATGTTTCAATTAGGTTTGCTCTGGTTTTTTTCCCCCCAAACTTTTGTGCACTCTTTTCTCCGCTTTGCAGTTCACTCTTCGATCTCAAAATCCTTGCATTATGCAGTGTAGTGTATGACAGCTTCCTGTCTGAACAACAAAAATGTTCAACCCCAGGGAGAGAGGGAGAGAGACAGTTAATGTTCTCCAGCTGTTATCCCTAAACTGTACCTCTGCAATTTCACTTCAGTGAGATTTTACTGCATTTGGTTTTAGATGGACAAGGGCTAATTCATCCTCGTAGAAACCTATAGGTCTCAGTGGAGTTGTACCAGGGATGAATTTGGTTTGCATAGTAGATATTGTAAGAGACTGCTGGAAAGTCAGCTGGTAAAAGGGGAACCAATGGGAAGCTTTCAAAGTTAGCTGTACTCCTGGCCACAACAAAACAATATTATTTTTTTCCCTTTAAATTTGTAATGATCTTAATGACAGTTAAACCTAATAGATGCCTAATCCTAATAGATGCCTAACAAGTCCCTAGAAGGGTGTAAAAGATGACTGTTTCTGTTTGTTTGGGTTTTTTTTTTTTTCTTATTGTCCTTTGATCTTTTATGTTCTTTGAGACTTTAGTAAGGATGTGCCAAAGAATACACCTCTCATCCAAAATGTGAGTGAGGATTGTTACAAAGGAAGGAAAAATATCATTTTTAGACAGCTATTTCAATTCCTTTATTTTACTGCCAGCTGAGGCCTACCTTCAAAGAACCCTAAAAAGTCAGGAACTTAATCAGTCGGTGTTCTGGTTTGTTTTAATGTAGATTTAAGTCTCTCATTTCCATCAAAAGAACTCCTAAGAATGGGCTAAGTTAATATAACTAAAAGTAGGATGGATGAGGTTTGGATCTCCTGCTGGAATGGGCTTGGTTGTTGGTTGAGAACTTTCTCGCTTAGTGACGCTTACACTATATGTTGCCGCATCCTTCAAACTAATCCTGCGTTCACCAGGCCTGAATTGCAATAGAAGTATAGCTTTGTCCTGGCAAATCTGGTTGGTACATTCAGGACTGGGATAGTCTGTGGCTCCCTATGATTTTCAGAAGATCTCTTCTGTGAGTGAATTCCCTTTTTTTCGTACAATTTTCAGGGAACTGAGTGATGACTGACAAGCCCTGGGAACACAAGTGAAACCATGAAGCGTCAATGACTGCTGCTTGTAGGATGGGTATAAGAATTCTTTCTCCCACAGCCCAGTTATTTACATGTCCTATTTACATGCCCATAATTTAAACTTTGGGTTTTATTTGGATCCTTTTAATATTATACCTCATTTATGTGATTGGATGACCCAAGCCTTGGGAACACAAGTGCTGGCAGCTCCAAAATCACATCTTGACTGCTCTTTGTAGGATGATCGTAAGAGATTCTTTCTGTCATAGCCCACTTAATTAAATATTCTATTTACATGTCCATAATTTGAACCTCAGATTTTGTTTAGATTCTTATCTATATTATAACTTGTTTTCTTTTTTTCAGAGTGAAATAATTGTCAGATGCAATACTTGCTGTATTTACTCAAATATAAGAAGTAATATACTGTGAATATAAGAAGACCCCCAATAATTACATTCTATATATGGAAAAATGTATACATTGGATATAATTTTCCAGGTATATAATCTAATTACTGGAGTTTTACCTTGAATTTGTCCCCATCCCACTCCTGCAGCAGGGAAAATTTTAAATCTGGGGGGGTCAAGTGGACCCCTTGCCCCCTGCCCCTCTAAACTTTTTTCCTCTGCATCCCCTCCCCCCCCCTTTTATTGCTTGACCCTGCTGTCCCTGAGCATGTGGAAATGAAGGGCAAATTTGAAAATACTGAGCTTGAAATAAATTTAATTTACTATATAGATGACTTATTACAGTACCCATAGTCTTAGCTGATCCAGAATTGATGCATTTTATCTTTGGAAGCTGCTGCAAGTTTTAGCACAGATTCCTTAAACACAATTTTAAGCAGCACTTGTACAGGATAAAAAGTATGCTTGACACTGCTCGAGAGAGAGAGAGAGAGAGAGAGAGAGAGAGAGAGTGTGTACTCCAACTTGTGCCCTCCTCCCCCTCCTTTCAGCAAAGGATCCATTTGCTAATTAGCACCCCCCCACTCGTGACTGGAATCAGGTGTTATTGTCAGGAGTCCTGGGATCCTCCAAATATATGTATAGAGATGAGGAGCAGTGCTGTGCTGTGGAGTTACCATGGCTTGAAATGCTGTTGACTCTGGGGCCCAGTTTAGCAAACCTGATTTGGCTTTGGCCCTACCCTTCCCTGAGGTAATCTGATCATATGCAACAGGCTGGGGGGAGATGACAGAGGAATTTTGGGTGAACTGTTTAGGGCCCCGTTTGGTGGTTTGCCAGACATTTTAAGGTTAGTGAAGAAAGAGGACTCTCTGGAAATGGGAAAGAATGCTGCAGCTCAGCTGTAGGAGTGAAGAGGAAGTTGAAATGTATGCAGTGTAGTGGCTTACCATGACTTGAAAAAATTGTTGGCACTGAGGCGGACTGTGTGCAATGGACACTACCATATATTTTATTCAGATGGGCTGTATTAACCTGTTCTTGTGGTAGGGGCCCATCAGCATCCTGGCCTTTTGGCTAAGATCAAGCATTTTTGGCACCATGGGGAGTCTCCACTGGGTCTCCTGGTGTTTGTCTGATATTGCAGTACTTTCAGGCCTGGTGCCAGTTCCCTGTGGAGGGAAAACCCACCCATTTTTATTTTATTTATTTATTTTTGGTGCTTAAAAAAATGGTGCCCAATATGGGCTATGTGTTTTATAGTCATGCTGAGTGTTGCCTGTATTTAATCAACTTCATGGCTCCTTGCCATGACTGAGCACATGCTGCTTCTGGCAGCAGTTTAATGAGAGTCAGTGAATTTAATGAGACTTCCTTGTATGTATAAGACAAAGGGCATTTTTTTCTCATGCTGGATGCGGGGGATGGTGGGGAACACACTTCACTTCTTATGTGAGTAAATACGGTACTTTGATCAGTTTTGGATATTACTTCAGAACCTAGATGATAATCTATTGCATGAGTCCATACTCTGTCATATTCTTGGGTTTTGGAGATGGCAGTAAGTTACTAAGACTTATCTAAGGAACGTTTTTCTTTACCAGTCTCAGTGGGTAGGTTTCTGCAGATGCTCATTTCAGTATGAAAGGATGAATTAAATATAAAGTTTAATATATTAAATGACCCCCTTTTTTCCACAAGGGCCTTTCTGTTGCCTCTTGTGGGATATAATGACACTGGTGTTGAGTGACACAACTGGAATGTAAGCTGTCCAAAATGAGAGGTGTGAGGGTGACATATTTCTGCTCCAAGCAAGACAGTGCACTCTTCTAGACACCTCATTCTTTTTCCCTTGGCTTCATGCTTATTTGCTGGATCTTTACATATTTCCTCATGGATAGCTTGTGTGGAGGAGCCTGGGGTTGATACTGAAAGTGGTCATTGTTGGGTTCTCAACAAAGCTTAAAAAAAAATCAAGACATAAGTCTGCTGTTCATTAAGGCAGTGGAAACTGATGCATATATTTGTTGCCTTATATTTTAATAGGAGACATTCTTGGTAACTCAGAAGATGTAGCAAACCACACTAATTCCTACCATTACAACCAGAGTCATAAGAGGGCAGTTCTGTGCCCTGGCTGGTGGTAGCAGTGGTGGTAGCTGCTAGTTCTATGTCCCTGCTAAATCAGTGCTTGGTGTTGGTGCTCTGGTAACCTCTCTTCCCCCACCTCCCCTTAGTCTGCTTACTTGAAGGACAACAGTTGAGGCTCACCTGCTTACAACTGAATACTTTGAGAGGCCCACAGAGAATACCAACATCTGCCTCTAGTACCTTGGATCTATGAGAATCCTGGAGACTTTTCCATGGCCTCAGTATCACTTCTTCATGCCTTTCCAGACACGTGTATCTGCAGTTTGAACTATGTGCTGTTTTGGGATCCTAGTACAGTCTTATTTCCCCATCCCAGCTACCAATCCCTCACTGTGTGATTTCTTTTCTTGTCTTTTTTTTTTTTTTTTTTTAAATGGTGCTTGACTATCTGGAATTACTGTGGGGCATCTTCAGTATGTGGTAGGATGTGAACCTGGAAGAATATTCCATGGTATATTGCAACTCCATCACATTCCATGCCATCTGGATTGGAGATGAGAGAATGTGCCCTCAGTGCCATTTTCAGCTGCTCGTGTTACCTCTTCATACAGGACTCCAAGAAGGTTCTACCAGAGGCTACAAAATCAGCTTTCTTCTTGCTTTGGTACTACCTTGGATGCTGGTGTTGATACCCCTTCATGCTTTATGAACTCCAACAGCATTAATGTCCTCAAGCTCTTTTCCTCACCTGATACAAAAGCAGTTGTTTTTTTCCCTGTCAGAAGTGATGCCACACCAGATTTCTGAGGTCTGCAAAAAGATCCACATGTAAAAAGGACAGATTGAGACTTTTTTGGAGGAACACAAAATGGCACTACACAAGAGTATTATTTATGTTCCCTTCCTGTCAAATAGACTGGAATTATTGTAGAGACATGTACTTCAGCTACAGAGGAGTTACCACATCATAGGCATTGATTCCTATTTTCGACAACAGTAATAGTAGATCAGAGAGAAACTACTCCAACCTTTTTACACGGACATCCTTTGCCTATTTTATTCCCCTTCATATCACTTCCTGTTTTTGAAAGAGTTGATGAGGACATGCCTTGCATTAATGTAGGACCATTCTAACTACTGCACCCTTTGAAAAGTTCTGTGGTGGCATCTGCAGCAGAGAAGAAATGAGTGATATCACTTGGGCCTTCCTTATAGAATGATGTAAGCCAGATGTTTTTGGCAGGGAATTTTGGCTTGCTAGGTCTTTGTGTAACTATTGATCATGTTCTGCAGCATGCCATAAGCCCAATTTTGGATTCCCTTTAAGGAGCAGAAAGAAGCAGATGAGTTCTACATAATTGCTGGGCACATTCTCTAAAAGTAACCTGTGATGCCTTGTGTCCTTGCTGCAGACTTCCAAAGTTGCAGTTGGAATATTGATGAACGCTCCCTGCTTACTACTTTGTGGATTAACATTCTGCTCTACTACCCAGTTTGAGAGTGGTACCACATCCCACGTCTTTCTCCACTGTCATTCTAGTGTAACACTACTTAGGTATGGACACATGGAGAACTTTGAATGAATGGGTTACCAGTGGCTGTTCAAGTTACCCTTCTTCTCATAGAACCTCAGGGCTTCCCTGTTAGGAGGAGATTGGTGGTAGAGGAAGAGGAGATGCTTATATGATGAGGTCGTTCCCTATTAAGGCCACTTATGCATCCACACTACATACCACTTTCTTCGCAGTATTGTCCAAAATATCCACAAACGTAACTGTGGTTTGCTGATGAAAATTCAAATCATGAAATCCCATTGCTTGGTTGGGACAGAGTAGAAGTTGCAGGTTACCTTTTGTTCCTGTGCTTCCCTCTGCAGCTGCGGTGCCTTCCGAGACCAGTTGGGCGAGGTGCTGCCAGGGGGTGCCACCGCCGCTGCCACAGAGGGAAGCACGAGGCCCCCCCCCCGATCAGGGACCGCTTGACCTGCCAGCGGCTTGCCCTCCCCTCCCCACTGCAGGAGAGGCAGGTGAGGATCAGGCCCAACCCTTGTGTACATGCCGCGCAGCTTAGGCAGGCAGACTCCAGGGAGGGAAAAAAATAAGGCTCACTGCTTTTGCACTTTTTTTTGTTTTCCTTCAGTGGAGCCTGCCTGCACAGGCTGCCACCGGGCTGCCTCCACAGCCCCCCGAGATGGGGCCCGGTGCTTCCCTTCGCAGCAAACTAAACCACCTCGGAGATGTTTTATTTTGCTGCATCCCAGAGTCATGTCATGCACATTATGCTGCCGACACGTGCAAACATGCACACCGTTAAAGCAGTGCAAAGGGCATTAAGCTGCTTTAAAGGCCAATTTTGTGGCATGTACAAATGGCCATTGCCACTATTTCAGGCCCTTTGTCTGAAAGAAGCCTTTATCCTGTCTGCCAGTGGTTCTGTGTTTAAATCAAGGAAAAGAGCTGAATGGAGAATTTTTTTTGCTGCTGAAAAGCACAAAGAAGTCAGACAGGTTTCTGTGCACCATCACATACACCTAAAGTTCTCATCTTAATAGTGTTTTGCTAAAATATGATGTTTTAGGGGAAAATGCCATTTACAATTCACAGAAAATTAATACAACCTTCCTCCTTGCCCCAACCCCAAGATCAAGATGCTGAATTAAATTGGGCTGGAGGCGAGAAAGCTCAGACAACTTAAAATTTGCTGTCCCACTTCCTTGAGCAAATATTCTATGAATAGACTAGCTATCCTTTTCATTAACGAGAAACTTTCGTGTCCTGAAAGAAAAAATGCACATGCCTTAATATTCTGAGAAGAAAGGAATTTCTGCTCTGTTATGAAAGGTGACAGTTTCAAGAGTATTATGGTCATCTACAAGTAAGTGAGCACCATATCTGGGGGTTTGCATAACACTGGGAGGGGGGGGAAAAAATGAAACCACTGAAAATAAAATGCTGACTCCCTCTGAGTGTCTGTAGCTTCTGTGGCCTGACTGCAGCCTGCTGCGGAAGGAGGAGGGGGAAGGGGTGCTGCTGGCTTAAAGAGCTGCCAGCAAGATGGCTGTTGCCCCTCACCACTGAATAGCTGAGGGGGTTGCTTTTCATGCCCCCTCCCTTGCAACCAATCAGCAGTGAGGGATGGGGCTGTATGACAAACAGCCCTTGTAACCAATTGGCAGTGAGGGGCGGGACCACAAGGGGCCCCTTGGACAATCAAAGATGTGGAGGGGGCCACTGCACTCAGCGCACAAAAGTGGTTATTGGGCCCAGAATATGCCTGTGAAATTGGTTGGCTGCCTCCTTGAGTTAGGTAGACTCCCGACTTATATTGCGGTTCTTTTGTTTTTGCTTTGTTTTCTTTGGGGAAGGCGGGGGGATTCTCCTGAATTGACACACACATTTCTTGCCTTGCAGGATCAGGTCCAAAGAAAAAAAACTTTGGGTTAAAAACCCAAAGTGTAACACTACTTAGGTGTGGGCACATGGAGAACTTTGAATGAATGGGTTACCAGTAGCTGTTCAAGTGCATTTGTACCACCTCTGCATTTATATCGCCCATTACCCATTCTATGAGGAATCTCATAGAACCTCGGTGTCCATCTAACGTTTATATCTTATGAAAATAAAGGTTGGGAATGTGAGGCACTGTCGTATTTCAGGCAGGCTGATTAATGTCTAATTTATTTGAAAGGAACTATTTCTGTCCAGATTGGCAAACTGGAATGTTTGTGTGGCTCATCTTGAATCAAAATATTACGCTTTTTTGTTTTCTTTCCAAAAGAGAGATTTTTGGCAAAATTTGAGCCTGTTATAGAAATATTTTTTGCTTTTAGTTAAAAGGGGGGGGGGGGGCTGGTGTCCTTTTAAATGGAAAATTCCTGGCCCAGCTGTGTGTGGATTTTGTAATTAAAATGTATGATAAGCAATCAAAAAACTTCTACATTTGATAAAGTTATTCAGTAATATCTTCCAAAAATATTTTTGAAGTCTTTGTATTATAGAGATATAATAGTCACTACCTTTTTTTAAAGGTTTACTTGTATTAAGAATCCTGTTTTTCAATCAGCTTAATCACTTTTCAGAAGCAATGTAAATGCCATTCATGAAAATCGATGTAGAAAGAGTAGTTCATCTTCGTAAGATGCGATACAGTAGCTGAAAGAATGACATTGGAAATGGTCTAGTTACTCTACTTAAATGGTTAGCTTAAATAAGACCTAGCAATAAGCTGGTCCCCCAACAAAATTCCTGAACTTGCTCAAAGATGTGTTTAATGGGGAGGCACAAGTTAGCTCTAATTACGCTACTTGACTTTATCATTTTGATTGCTAGCACTTATCTACAGAAGCAATCACTAGACATTCTTCCCTTAAGCTGAATGGTTCTTTCTTCCTAGCACAAGCCTTTCAGTATGTGACATACTTGGAATCAGCTGGAGAACCTTGTGGTTCTTGAAGAACCAGGCATTCAATGATTAGTACATTTCCTGAAGTAATGGAGACTGCTTTCCAATTTGTCTTGGCATACTGAAATCTTAATTGTGATTTATTTCAGACAGCTTTGTAATACACAGTGTTTAAAGAATGAGATATGGTCAGAAACATACAGCTGTATAGCAAAGAAAGAACTAATCCACATCTGTCTTGTGGCTTTATTCTGTAACATAACTACATGGATTCATTCTTCTGTATATCTTGAGTTTTAGGTTACCTTCATTGATTCCTAGCTTCACTACTTTTTCGTTCTAAAAACTACTCTAACTCAGGGGAGGAGCTGGTACTGTTTGTTCGGTGTTCAGTTAAACAAACAAATGGTTCAGAGGTAATTCATGAGGTGGAAAGAATCCAGCCTGATGCTCCTAGCTAGGATAATGTGATGACAACTTTTGTGAGGGAGCAAGGAAAATCGTGTGTTGAGAAGCGCTCTGATATTTCCCTGGTGCTTTCCATAAATCTGGAGCCTCCATTCTGTGTTGTTTTCATAGATCACCATGAAAGGAGCTTTTATGACAACTGGAAGCTTTTATAATTGAATCCAAGAACTAATGGGATGATGTCCCATTATTTGTATGAATAATTAGCATGGATTCAGAATTGGCTACAGGGATTTCACTGTAATATCAAAGATGGACCAATACCAAGGTTATGCAGAGAGAATTCTACGTTGAATTGGGAGAAGTTAATTCCCCATTTTTTGTGGCAGTTTTTATTTTTAGAAAATAGTAAACCTTTTCAGAAAATTCTGAATTAAACAAGTTTAACTTGTTTACTTGTAACTTTTTTTTATATACAATTTTAATGAAGTTTGTTAATCAGGAGTGTTTCTTACAATGTTGGTAATGAAGACTGAAGTAGATTTCACTGCCTTGCTAAATTAGGAGAAACTCATTAGGGAATAATGTAGTTTGGAGGGATTTAAAATTGAGTACTGTGTACAGTCATTGTAAGCATTGCTTGTCCTTAAGTATGCAACATGGAAGGATGTGGGCAGTGGGGTCCTGCAGGGCTCGGTCCTTGGACCGATACTCTTCAATGTCTTCATCAGTGACATGGACAAGGGAGTGAAGTGTACTCTGTCCAAGTTTGCAGGTGATACAAAACTGTGGGGAGAAGTGGACACACCGGAGGGCAGGGAACAACTACAGGCAGACCTGGACAGGTTGGACAAATGGTCAGAAAACAATAGAATGCAATTCAACAAGGAGAAATGCAAAGTGCTGCACCTAGGGAGGAAAAATGTCCAGCACACCTACTGCCTAGGAAATGACCTGCTTGGTAGCACGGAAGCGGAAAGGGATCTTGGCGTCCTAGTGGACTCCAAGATGAACATGAGTCGTCAGTGTGATGAAGTCATCAGAAAAGCTAACTGCACTTGACAGACAGAGCCAAGGAGGTGATACTTCCTCTCTGTCGGGCGCTGGTCAGACCGCAGTTGGAATCTGCATGCAGTTTTGGGCGCCACACTTCAAGAGGGATGTGGATAACCTGGAGAGGGTCCAGAGAAGGGCCACTTGTATGGTTAAGGTCTTGCAGGCCAAGCCCTACGAGGAGAGACTAAGGCACCTGGACCTCTTCAGTCTCTGCAAGAGAAGGTTGAGAGGCGACCTTGTGGCTGCCTATAAATTCATCATGGGGGTGCAGAGGGGAATTGGTGAGGCTCTGCTCACCAAGGTGCCCCTGGAGGTCACAAGAAATAATGGCCATAAGCCAGCAGAGAGCAGATTTAGACTGGACATTAGGAAGAACTTCTAAACAGTTAGTGGCCAAAATCTGGAATGGACTCCCAAGGGAGGTGGTGCTCTCCCCTACCCTGGGGGTCTTCAAGAGGAGGTTAGATGGGCATCTGGCTGGGGTAATCTAAACCCAGCACT
>NW_005842954.1:250673-254663 GCF_000455745.1 Alligator sinensis | reverse complement strand
CTGCCTATGCAGGGGGTCAGACTCGATGATCTATTGAGGTCCCTTCCAACCCTAACATCTATGAATCTATGAACAGCTTCCAGGAATGCATGCGAGTAAGCAGTTTTACTCTGTGAGTAGATATACATGCTGTGAGGCAATCTCTATACAGCTCAGACTATTACATATAATCCTATTTCTGTAACCTAGGCAAACATTGTCCAGTGGTGACTCTCCTGTGGGGAAACCCATGGGAATGTACCCTGTTCGGAATATTCTCTGAAGTGACCCTTGCAGCAGTTTCTAGTCAGCTAAATGGAAAGGCTAAACTGCCCCTAAAACCTAAAGAAAAGAAGGGCTAGCAGCTGTATATGAGCTGTACATTGCTCTATTGCTTCTGTCCTGGTAATGGAGCTCCCTGCTAACTTGCCTGCCTCATGGCACTGGTTTTTTTTAATGCTGATTTTCTTAGGATTGGTTGTGTTCCATGTTTGAACAACAGATTCGTGGACTGTGACATGCCTTTCTTTTTTTTAATCGTATTTACTAACAATATGATCTCCTATTGACTCAGCCTGTTCTTTCTAGTCTTTCCCCGCATTTGCGTCTCTTAGAGCTTATATAGGGCTGTTTGTGGGGAAGGAGCCAGTGCAATGTAAGCCACTGGATCTTTCCATTAAGGCAGGATAGATCAGATCTGTGTGCCAAGATTCTTCTCTCCATGGATACTGAAAAGGTGACGAGAATATAAGTATTTTTGGTCTGTAATGATTGCAGAAACCGTGACATGTTCCTACTAGGAGCTCTGATGTGAAACTTTAACCTGTGCCATACAGTGTGCACTGTAGCAGAACAACAGTCAGCTTAAGTTGAATTCATTCAGATTTTGCACTGAGTTTTATACCAAGGGCACATCTTGGTCTGTATGTGCTTGGTTGGGATATCAGGAAGATGTTTTACAAAGTTTGACCTGATTTTAAATCTGAGTGGGTTGTCTTTTTATTCCTGAACCTGTGAAATTAAGTTTGTTGGATTGGCCCCCTGTAGTGTGGTAGAATGGTCTTCAACTTGTTATGTAGCATAGATTAACAGCACTTTGCAACTTTTTTTTCCCCTTTTGAACCTTCCCATTTGCAACTCTCCTGGCTAAGAGGACACCATAATACAATATTTCCCCCAAATAAGACATGCAACTTGTTTTTGGGGGCAGAATGAAGAAAAAATTTTTTTTCTGGAGTTACAACTGCATAGCGCAAGGACAGAGCGAATATTCATCTTGCTCACTCTCTTGCTTACACAAAAGTAGGAAACCCTAGTTGCTGCAGAGGACTGGTTTCCATGGGTGGATCTACAATTTTGAAAAGAGCTAAAAAGGGTCTCTAGGGCTGTGTAATAGAAGAGAGAAAGGGAGCAGCTCTCAGACAGCAAACTTACCTTTAAAGGTTAGCTTGATTAATGAAACATCAACACCATTAAAAAAGAGAGACAAGGGGTAACACCTGGAGTGAAGACCAATGAGCCATTAAGTTCATTGACTCCCTTAGCTGCCTGAATAGAGATGGTACTAGTTCTACCAGGTGGAGCAGAATCAAAGTGGGGTGCTTAAATTACAGGCAGAAAATCAGCTTCCTTGCTTAAGACGCGTACCCAAATTTGGGAGGTCTTTTCCCTTTTTCTCTTCTTCTTTTCTCTCCTTTTTTGTGGTGGGGTAGGGGAGGGAAATATACATATGATATGTAAGTCAGTACCATATTCTTTTAGTAAATACACATTGCTCCAAATCACAGGGTTATGTGGCAAAATGCCTTGCCAGCATCTTCCTAGACCCATCTTTGGGTTTCTTCTTACTGTTGTTCTATTACCTGTCTGTCAGTTTAGTTACCATGGTCACTGTAGTGGGCAGGCAGCCCTCCACCTCTTTATTGTTTTGGCATTGATCTCATGGCATGGGGTAGGGGCTTCACTCTGCTAGGTGACCAGTGTTACTTTTTAAACTGATTGGTTGACATTCAACAACATCTGCCTGATTGGACCTGGAAGGTGAGGTCAATTGAAAGCACCAAGCATCAGCCAATGGGGCTGCTTCTGGTGGGAACTTAGTGATGAGGTCATAACAGGAATGTGCTGGGTCTCTTCTTCCTGGAAGGGGCAGAGCCATCTTGGAGAGCCACTTTTGTCAGAGCCATGCTAGAAAGCAGGGAGAGAGCTTCCATACTGGAGCCCTAAGGCTCCTGGGCAGAGAGGAAGCTGAATGCTGCAGCCCTCTCCCTCTCTCTCTTGAAACTGGACACACAAGAAACTGCCTGTCTCCAGGGGAAAGCAACCAGCCTCTGGATGATACTTGTGAGTAAGCTACTTGAGATCTATCTAGATATATAGCTTACAGTACAGCAGTTGTGTGATCAACAGCTACCTAGCCACACCGTTTGCTCTAAGGTTATTCTTTGATATTGCTCTATCCTGTACCCTACTTCAAACCTACTCCCTGTAATAAAGTTCTCCATCATTCAAAGCATGGTGAACTGGCTGGGAGAGGGGGAGGGGCGTTCCTTTGTGTTCCCTTGGTCTGGCTGAAGGGAGACCATTATTTGTGCTCCAGGCCAAGGGAAGCACCCCAGGTTCTTGCAGTGGGTCGAGCACCCTCAAGGTCTACAAGGCCTGTGTATCCCAGGGGACACAGGGCCACAGACAGACTGAGATTCCTAGGTGGTGGCAGCGGTGACCCCAGACCTGCAGGTATGCTCTGGGAAGGGGGTCGGCCGGATGTGAGGTGCCCCAGGGAGGCACTTGGAGCCTGGTAGGTGGTCAGGCACAGTGAGGTGGGTGGCTCAGTGCAGGCATGCCCTCTGCTGGCCTGCCACAGTACACTATGTATATGTGTATGTTTGTTTCAGATGGATAATCAATATGGAGACAATTATAACAATTGTGGAATGTTTCATTTTTTTGTGAGGATCAACAGAGCCCCTTCCTGCAAGGGTGGTCTCAGGCCCTGATAGTGCAAGTTATCATGTGGAGCTCTTAAATTACAAACTACATACTGACAACTGTATGGACTACAATGGATCTCTGTCTGTAGTGTCAGAGATCTGGCCTAGCACATCTGTTTTCTGGATTGGAGTCTGGAAGTGAGTTATTACAACAACTTGAATGTGGAGACATATGGTACAGTGGCAATTTTTTAAATAGAGAGGAGAGTCATGCAGTTAGATTTAACATCGTCCCTACAATTCTTGTTGCAGTACTGTATGTGGTAATGTTATACCCAGCCACACCGAGTATTCCAGGAAATTAATGGTATGCTGTACTGGTAAATCCTTCTAAAGAACTTTATTGGAGAAAAGAAAGAAACGGGAAGCTCTTTTGTGCTTGTCTGAAACAGGAAATACCTGTCTCCAACTACGTAAATTTGTCATATTAACATCTTAAATCATGTGACATTTTACCTTCTCTGGGACTTAAAGTAATTTATGCTGGGAGTTAACATGTTCCTTAATTTTTGTAGAATTTCACATCTACAAGCATGCCTTTGGTCTCTGGACTCTCATGTTTACAAGGCCAGTATGAAATGAAATGATCCCAGCTGACTTCCTGCTCTTTGGGCGCAGGTCTGGACTCGATCTTCCGAGGTCCCTTCCAAGGCTAATGTCTGTGAAATCTTGAAATAATCAAAAGGGTTAAGTCACGAGGAGACCTGTATAGCTGTAAAAAAAAAAAAAAAAAAAAAGCTACTTGTAAAAAAGCGTATTTGGCTTTTTCTTTTTTTATGGTTAAACCAACAAATGTCTGGGATTTTGCTCTGCCTGTGCTCAGCATCAAAGTTTTTCCTGGCACTTCCCAGCTTTCCCTAACAAGGAGCTTCCTGGGATTGGGGAGAGTCAGGGAGGGTGATTGTAGGCAGGGACATTACTTGTGTCTGCATGTGCACCCCAGCAGCTGCATAGAAGTGGGGGTTGGAGGGCCAGGGCTTAGGGACTGTCCAGGGGGGTGGGGTGGGTGGGTGTGTGTGTG
>NW_005842954.1:250326-250655 GCF_000455745.1 Alligator sinensis | reverse complement strand
GGAAGGGGTTGGGGGGTTCTTCAAGGGCAACAGGAAGCTGTGTAGACAGCAGGACTGGGGTGGCAGGGGGCTGCAGGTTGGGAGTGCAGGGCACTGGTAGGGGCAAGGGGAAAGGGGCTGTGGGTTAGGAGTGAGGGGCACTGTCAGGGTTGTGGGGGTGTGGCGTGGGAGTGAGAGTCACCAGGGGGGTGGGGGACTATGGGCCAGGAGTGCAGGGCACAGGCGGGGCCAGGGGGCTGTAGGTTTGGAGTGAGGGGCACCAGCATGGTCTGGGGAATGGTGTACCATGGGTTGGGAGTGAGGGGCAGTGGTAGGGCTGGGGGGACTGT
>NW_005842954.1:223910-250315 GCF_000455745.1 Alligator sinensis | reverse complement strand
AGGCGAGGGGCATTGTGCTATTTCTTCTTTTTTCCCCCCCCCCCCCCCTTCCCTAAAAGGTGTCCTTTTTTTTGAAACTGGAAATATGGTAACCCTAACTAAATAGAAGAGATGAGGAAATGTGCTACTTAATGGGGAATTTTTCACCTCTGCTTCCTATAATATCTTAGACTGTGCCTGAGGACCAATTAGTGCCATATCTTAGAAAAGTTGGGCTGGAAGGGGGACTCTAGATATGTGTCTGTGGTCATAGCTTTTCTTTTCTTTTGAATCAAGAAGATGGACACTAGCTTTTAGGTTCTGAAATGTCTAATGTAATTATATTGTACAATATATTGCAGTGTTTTATGCTGTGCATGATATCTGTTTGAACTGCAAAGGCTTTAAATGAGTGCCTTAGGAATGGCTTCCTGAAGATGGGGAGCTGGTATCTAAAGGTGGCTCTGTTACAGCTGCAGCATGACCTAGCATGAGACTCTCCAACAGCTGTCCAGTAGTGTTTTGTCATAATTTCTTTTTCTGTTTCCCCAGAGACTGTATTGCTTTCTTGTCTCTTTCTCTACAAATGAAAAGGAAGTGCCTGGATGGGTATCCAGTGCACTTTGGGATTGCAGGTACAGGCACTCCTCACTTAACGACCGAGTTACGTTCCTACGACTTGGTCGATAAGCGAGGAGCCGCCCCTTACCGACCGCAGTCGGCCCCCAGGGAAACAGCCGGGGACGGGAAGGCGCTGGCCATGGCGGTGAGTCCTGGCCGCTGCCCTCCGGGTGGATGCTTCTCCCCCCTCGTGGGTTCGAGGAGCCGACTGGAGGGTGCCGGGCTCAGCTCCACGTCCCCCTCAGCTTGACGCTGAGACGCTGCGCTGCCGCGCTGCTGACCAGCTCTACGACTCTACGGAGAGCTGGTCGTAAGTCTGCGCGGTCGTTAAACAGGTAGGTCGTTAAGTGAGGAGTACCTGTATTGCTTTGTCACTGGGAAGCTTGGTGTTCATTAAATAAATGTCCTTCCTGATACTACTGAAAACAAGCTTTATATTAAATATTTTCTTGAGATTGGGATGTTTAGCAGATGCAGGCAGTAGAATCTCATATTGTGGCGTGTTGCTGTAGCTCAAATACCCGAGGTAAGATGCAAGAGATGGGATTTTCAGATGATATCCTTTATTGGACCAATTTACATTAGTTGGGATGGAATAGATGCAGACAAGCTTCTGGGTCCCCCAGTATCCTTCCTCAAGTCTCTAGGAAAAGCAGTAAGAAGGTGACTTTACTTAGTTAAAGTGCTGATTGCCTTTGAAGCGATTAACCCTTAGGACTAAAGGATGCCTGTAGATGTGCGGGATGCCTACTCGATGTGCTCCAATTACAGCGCATTGGAGCAGATTCTATTAATTGAGTCTGCTGGAGCGTACTAATGAGCACACTCCAGCAGACTTACCATCTCGTGTATTCAGTGTTCCTGCCCTTCAAAGTGATGTCATGAAGCACTTTAGTTTAAGCACTGCTGCTGCCATTTTGAAGTGTGGGATGCTTAATTAAAAGTGCCTGCAGCATCTTGTGTGTTTGAGCGGCTCCCAAAAGCTGCTCTAACTAAAGCACCTCCTGCACTCCTGGAGCATGTGTAAAGATTAGGGGTGTGCAAAACAGGCCATATGTGATTTGGAGCTGGCCTGAATCAGGGACAGTGATTTGATTTTATTTGGATCGCTGTCCCCGATTCATTTCAGCTGAAGTGATTTGGCTGTAGACACAGCTTTAAATGTTTTTTCTACATACCTCAAGGTACCAGGCGCAGCTCGTGAATGCTGCGATGAGGGTGTGGATGGAGACCCAGGAGGCGCCCCCAGACACAGGAGGCACCAGTCAGCGAACTGTGGGGAATGCGGGCGGGGGGGCCCTAGCACTCTCCCTGGCAGGCTAGAAGTGCTTCTGGTCCAATTCTGGTGTCTGCCGGGGACCGTGCTCTTTTGGGACGCTCCATCCACCCCAGTATCTCAGCATTCACAAGCCTCCTGGTACCTTGAGGTATGTAGAAAAAACAAAACTGCATCTGTCTGAATCATTGAATTGCTCTGAATCGATTTGGAGGGTTCCGAATCAATTTGGAGAGATTAAAGGGTCTCTTGATTCGATTCTGATTTGGAGATTTGGCCACCTAATCGGGCCGAATCGCCACCAAATTGAATCGGGGACCAAAGCTTCCCTCAGCCTTAGTAAAGATGCCCGGAGTGCCCCGATTCAGTTTCAACACTTAACTTCATTAAAGCAGTCTTGACTCATAAACTCAGTCCCTCGCAGTTTTCCACTTACACATATGAAGCTAGAAATATATCTGTTCAGACAGCTTTGTATTTCCTCAGAAGTTCCTCATACTTCAAGTCTTGGTACCTCCCTGTCACTGTTTGGAGACTGGCTTGGGCTTTTTGTTCAGTGTACATTAACATTGTTGAGAAATGTGCCTCTGTGGATATGATGGATGTTTTGGTCTCTGCCTGGCTACAGCATGTCAGAGGGTGTACATGGCACCTCAAGAAAGCTTAATGTTTGTACAGATTTGCCTATTCATTAAGATACAAGACATGAGACTGTTTTGCTCTCCAGCATGCACAGAACTGAAACCCTTCCTTGTGACTCCAAAATCTTTGGGTGGAGAATGGACAAAGTAGATTGGATGCCTCAAAAACTCTTGACCTAGGGAGAACTTGAGTACCTTGGTGACAGAAAGCCAGTTATCTAAAATTGTTGCCAAAGTGTTGTAATTTTTTTGCACTAGAGAGAATTCCGCTTGCTTTAAAAGGTAACATTGACACGGTAGGCATTGTTTTATCTTCAACTAATTATACTTTATTTGTGACTGTTATAGTCTGTTTTCTAAAACAATACAAACACACAAGAAAAAAGGTCTCAGAATTTTAAACTTGGAAGGAAATCCTGTCTGTAATTCTCAAGCTCGTAGAGCCATGATCTCATCAGGTTGTAACCTTGTAACCTTGACAGGTTACAAGGATGGGCGGAGGAGAACAGGATGGGGTTCAACACAGACAAGTGCAAGGTGATGCACCTGGGGAGGAACAACCGGCACCATACCTACAGGCTGGGGAACTCCCCTCTTGTCAGCACGGAGGTGGAAAAGGATCTTGGAGTCATTATTGACTCCAAGATGAACATGGCTCGGCAGTGTGGGGAGGCGGCTAGGAAGGCCAACTGTACCTTGTCACACATCCACAGATGCATTTCAAGCAGGACCAAGGAGGTGATCCTCCCCCTCTATGCGGCACTGGTCAGGCCGCAGCTGGAGTACTGCGTCCAGTTCTGGGAGCCGCACTTTAAGAGGGATGTGGACATCATCGAGAGGGTCCGGAGGAGGGCCACTCACATGATGAAGGGACAGCAGGGCAGGTCCTATGAGGAAAGGTTACGGGACCTGAACCTGTTCAGCCTCCAGGAGAGAAGGCTGAGGGGGGATCTTGTGGCCTGCTATAAACTAGTCAGGGGGGATCAACAGGCACTGGGGGAGTCCCTGTTCCCCCGGGCGCCGCCAGGAGTGACCAGGAATAACGGTCACAAGCTGGTGGAGGGAAGGTTTAAGTTGGCCATCAGGAGGCGCTACTTCATGGTCAGGGTGGCTAGGGTCTGGAACCAGCTTCCAAGTGAGGTGGTGCAGGCTCCCACCCTGGGGGTTTTTAAGAGGAGGTTAGATGACCATCTTGCTGGGGTCGTTTGACCCCCAGTACTCTTTCCTGCCATGGCAGGGGGTTGGACTAGATGATCTGCCCAGGTCCCTTCCGACCCTAGAAACTATGAAACTATCAACTCCCAGTTAAAAATACATGACAGGGAAATCCACTTCCTGCTAGAGTAAAAGCTTTTGCTTCTTTTAGATATTTTTAGTTCAAAAGGAGAAGGTGGTACTGTGAAGGTGGTACAGCATACTTGTAGGTTATTATTTTCATTTAACCTTTTAACTGTCAATTAATTGGTTACCAATCAGCTTTTAAAAGAATTGGAACACCTTGCAGCAGTCTAAACTAAATGGCATCTTAAATTAATAAAATCAATTTTAGTCTGAAAGTAGGAAACAAGGGAATAGTCCTGGGGCTTTATAATATTTAGCAGTTCTCAGCCTGCCATCTGCAGAGATGGAGGTCCTAAAAAAGAATAAGAATGGAAGCCTTCTATCGGGATAAAATTCTGGTCACATGCTAAAACGAAAACTCTCTCTCCTATATGCTTTCTGTCCCACAGACTAGGAGGCAATTATGAATGTAAATATGATAACTGTGTGCATTTTCCCTTCTCATTAATTTTTTCCTGGAAAACCAGTGGTCTTAAAACTGTGTCACTGCCCACATCCCTTGTGGCAGTGCTCCTGGTAGCCCAGTCTGTGAGACCATGGTAAATGGTGCATGTCAGGTCTGTTGATGGCACCACCGTCATCTTTTAATTAAGTCTGGAAAAGGTGCATGGTGATCTATGAATCTTGGCTGGGGTCGGTTGATCCAAAAAAGTTTGAGATCCACTGAATTAAACCACGTGTAGGTATCACAATAACTCATTATATGCTCACTTTTAGAGTAACATCCAGTAGTGTGGAGGGGTCTTGAAAAGTTCAACCAAAGCTAAAATTATGGTATGACTGGAATTGATGGAACCAATGTCACACACTGCTCTTGTGTTCAGAAGCTTGAAAGATATGTAAAGAGAAAAGGAGAAAGAAGGAAGAGAATGAAGTGGGGTGGAGGCTAGGTCACGTGAGTACATAGGTGACTTACAAGTTTGATCTTTGCTTTGAACAATCTGCTGCAGCAGGGTCAGGAGGGCAATGAGGACTGGATATGGGAGATTTTTGTTTTCCTAGTAGCTCGTTTCTTTATAGCTTCTGCCGCGCATTTCTGTTCAAAGGCCAGCGCTCCATTCTGAATTTGGGACCTCCAGGATGGATGGTCGCAAGCAATTTGCTACCATGATTCTGGGTCAATGCAGAAACTCTTTTTAGGGACACCTTTAAGGTGTCCTTGTACTGCATCTTTGATGTGCTGCAAAAGTGTACTCCATTTGACAGTTTGCCATAGAAGACTTGCTTTGGTAGGGGAGTGTCAGGCATTCTTGAGAGGTGGCCAGCCTATCTTAGCTGTGCCAGTTTCAGCAGTGTGTGAATACTGGGGAGAGTTGATCTTTTGAGCACCTTGGTGTCTGGAATCTTGTCCTGCCACTTGATCTTAGTATCTTTCGCAGGCAGCACAAGTGGAAGTGGTTTAGTTCTTAGCATGATGCTGGTAAATGGTCCAGGTTTTGCAGGCATAAAGGAGGGTCATAAGGATGATAGCTTTGTAAACCTTCAGTTTTGTCAACATTTCTGATGCCTCTGCAGTCCCAGACTGACTTAGGGAGTCTGCTGAAGGTCATGCTGGTTGTCGCTAATCTTGTATTGACTTCATCAATGTGGACAGCATGGGAGAGCATGCTGCCTAGACAAGTAACCTTGTTGACCATCGAGAGTTATTGGCCTTTAACCAAGACGTGGTTCCTGGGGTCTTGTGCCAGGTACAGGTTGAAACATCACTTCGGTCTTCTTCATGTTAATAGAGAGTCTGAAGTTGTCACAGGCTAACAAGAGTAGGTCTATGGGTCGTTGCATGTCGGTCTGTGAGCCTGTGCATAACGCACAATTGTCAGTGAAGAGGAGGTCACAAAGAGTGGCTGTCTGGGCTGTGGAGCTCACTCAGAGCCTGTGCAGATTGAACATATCTCTGTCAAATGGTACCTGATCTCCATACCAAGGTCATCATCTTGGAAGGCGTGCAACAGCATAGGAGAGAATGCCATGCTGAAGAGTGTAGGTGTGAGCACAGTACCCTGCTTGACGTCATTTGTGACCAGAAAGGGGTCAGAACGTTCTTAAAGATGCGTGCCATCATGCCATTGTGAAATTGTCAAACCATATTGATGAATTTTTGGGGGTATCCGTGCTTCTTCATGATTTCCCAGAGGCCTTCGTGGTTCACTGTGTCGAAGGCTTTGGCTAGATCGAATGTGAGAAAAAAGGTTCACGTTCTATTCCTAGCACTTTTCTTGAAGCTGCTGGACTGCAAACACCATGTCAGTGGTTCCGCATGCTTTTCTGAAACTGCATTGATTCTCAGGCAGTAAGTCGTTTAGATGATCAGTCAGCCAGTTGAGGAGGACTCTCGTGAGTATCTTTCCGGCAGTTGAGAGGAGAGAAATGCTCCTGTGGTTGTCACAGAGTTGACGACTTTCCTTCCTCTTGTATAGATGGACAATGGAGGCATCCTTGAATTCTTGGGGGACTACCTTCTGTGACTACATACTGCAGAAGAGGGGGTCTTGAAAAGTTCTGCCAAAGCTAAAATTATAGTATGATTGCAATCGGTGGAACCAGTGTCACCCACTGTGCTCCAGAAGCTTGTATGTTCAGAAGTTTGAAAGATACTACAGATGAAACATCCTTAAAATTGTTTAAAGCTTGCTAAAGCAGATTGTCTTCAACTCTTCTCTCTCTCTCTCTCTCTGAAACATATATGAAATTTAGTCTGCTGTTGAGTTTTTGTTGGCACTCCCTTAGCACATTCAAAATAACTTGCTCATGGCTCTGGAGTAATGCAATTATTCGTACTCTTGTTGATATGGACCACTGAGTAGTCTGTACAGAGAATGCTTAAGACAAGATGCATATATGGTCTGGTAAACAATTACAGTATCAAAGTGATTATAAAGCATAATCTTTAAAAGTTGACAATCCTCCCCAAAACTGATGTCTTATAAAGGTTGAATTGGGTTTTAATCCAGCACCAGAAGTTAACAGAAGTCTGAATGGAACAGGAGCTTGTCAGGGGAAGTGCAAGTGAGTAGAAAGACTAGCCTCTCTGTTCTGTAAAGTGATCTCCCTGGATACCTAAATTATTGCAGTACTGTGATTTTTTTTTTTTCCAAGTGAAATCTGGCTTGGCAGAGCAGAGAAAGCTGGTTTGTTTTTGTTACACATGTTACCTTGGGAATGTACAGTACATGCATTTCCATTCCATCTCTTAAGTGCTGAACTGGAATGGTTGTAGATGTTGAGGTAAAGCTGCATCTCTGTTCCTCCATTTGGTAGGGTATATGCAAGTGGAAATGAGCTACCCCTGTTCCTATAAAAGCTAAATACAAATATGCAAGTAATAAAAAAGTCATGCAAAACAAGCAGTACACTGTTTCCTTTCTGGTTTTCCAGCTTTTCTTTTGCCAAAAGTGACTTTCTAGAGCAATGTGTTATCCTTCTCAGGGCAAAATCTACTTCTTCACAGCAGTATAATATTTCTTATTTAATTCCCTAAGTGAGGAACAAAGATACCAGAAAGTGAGGCTAATTCATAAGCCTTCAGATGGGTTGAATCCAAACCAGAACAAGTATAACTAGACAAGCTTTTCAAATACGGCTGTGCCACTACTAGTTACTTTGCTTAAAAAACCCCCACTAATAGCAAAGACAAAACAGGCCTGTTCTATGTTCCAAAACTTATGGCTTAAGTCTGTGTGCTAGGCCAACAAAAGGTGGGAGCTCTTCAGTAGCTGAATATTCTGTTCCCAGGGAGGTAGTGGGGAAGACACAGCTTTGCTTGGATTTATGATGAACCGTTCTGCTAATTGACTTGTTTCTCACCATAGATTTGTAGAAAGAAAGACTCCTGTGAAAGGAGGAGGAAATGAGAGAGTACAAATGTATGAACTCCAAATTTCAATGTGTATATGTGGTTGTGTGTGTTGAATGAAGAGGGAATCCGAAGTGGAATAGTTTTTTTGCCCTTCAGATCTGGACTTATTTTACAGACCTGGAGAATAGCCAAAATATATCTGTGTGAAATATATCCAGACCAAAAAGTTATCAATATTGATTTAAAATAAAGCTGTATTGAATTGTGCTATGTGAGCCAATTCATCTATTACAGGCTGAATATAGTGATGCCTGATCTTCCTAGTATAGGGAAGCCACTTTTTCCTTTTTATGGGTCAGTTTGCAGAAACTTTTCAGTTTACAGTTTAAGTGTATATATCTGTAACCTCTGAGATGTATATTACCACTTTTCAAATATAGCTTGATTCCCCATCCAGAAAATAAAAGTAGTAACTGAGTGGGGAAATAAAATTGAAATTGGATGTTCTTCTAATGTGAACAAGCTTCCCCACTCAGAAGAAATTGTTAAACTAAAACAGGGTTTATTACAAGGCAGAAGAGGATCAAGCATACACCTTAAAGGAAAACTTAACTATTAAGCCCTAACTATAGCTCAAAAGAGATCACAGTTGCAGTTAGCTCAGATCAGTTCAGTCAGTCCCTGGCAAACCAACCTGGGGATCCCCGCTACCACCTAGCCCAGTCAGTTGTGGAAGGAGTCTTACCCAGGGCTGCCATCTGGAGGCTCTATCGGCTATTGCAGCCAAGGAGCAAGTGCTAGGCAGGGAGGCCTGCACTAGAGTTATTGCCACTCTGATGCTAGGGTAGGGTGTGATGCTTAGAAGTGCTCTACCTCCCACTGCAGACCGTAGCAGAGTTTATGATGAGGGCTGAGCTTTTTAGTGACCTTGGCACAACCTAACACTGACAATATTATGTGTCTGCAAATTTGGAAGGGAGGGCTGGTGGACACACAATCTGATCCACTTGTCCTTTTCAACTTCACACTTTGTAACTTCACACAGTATAACCTCAACTCGCAGACAGTGGAAACAGGTGTGAGTGGCCCCTCAAACCTTCATACAAATGAGGGTGTGAAGATGAAGAATGCACAGAGTTACCATTATAGAGCATAACCCTAGTCAAACATGTAACCATGATTATGGTCTGTATACCATTGCTCAAAGATGAGTACTCAAAATGCATTTGGCAGTAGCAGCTGACTTACTAAAACATGGGTGCTCAACTTCTGGCCCCCAGACTGAACCTGACCCACAGAGTCATGGCACCTGGCCTACTGGGCTTCCACCAGGCTAGGAAATTTGGCAGACGGGGAGCAGTGGCAATTAATACCGCCACCTTCTCCAGCTGCTAAATTCCCTAGTCCTGTCCCACAGGTTGGAGCCAGGCCACGCTGCTTCCCCCTGCATAGCCAGATTCGTGCCAGGTCATGCCTTCTTCCCTCCACGTGGCCAGGTTGCTGTTGGGCCACAGGCTCCTCTCCCTGTGGGGCTGGGCCATGCCACCTCTTTCTGTATGGCTGGATTGGGGCCAGGCCACATCCCCTTGCCCCTGCACAGCCAGATCTGGGCTGGGCCATGCCCCCTTCTCTTGTGTGGCTGGATCAGGGTTGGACCATATCCTTTCCCTCCACATGGAGCCACTTCTCCTCTGGCACGGTAGGATTGGGGCTGGGCTGTCCCCCAGGTTCCCCTCTGCATGGGTGGATGGGGTTGTGGTGTACTTGCTCTGGGTGCTGGATTGGGACCACTGGCTGGACCTGGCCTAGGGAGGGACTGGGCACCACCTTTCTGGCCCACCAGGAACAAAGGTTGAGCACCGTTGTACTAGAACACAATGCTGTAAAGATGCGTATCATCTGACTAGCTTATCTGGGTGGGGTGGAGGGAATTGTGCGGGCCGCCTCCCGATCCCACCCTCGTCGCCACATGCGGACGGCGGGGAACGATCGGGGCCCTTTTGTGCTATGCGCGAGCTGTGGCCAGCAGCCCGGGCACGTTGGATCGGAGAGAACAGGCGACACGCTGGAATTAGGCACGGACGCGTAATGGTTGATTCAAAGATTATTTACTTACACCGAAGATGGTCGCGGTGTAGGCTGGGCAGTTTCCAGGTACAGCTCCGATTAAATCCCCGTTTGAGGACTACGACAAGCTCTCGCACGAAGTTTGCCAGGCTCCGTGGGTCCGGTTCTTTTGCGCGTGGGGAGGGATACGTCTAGGAATCTATCAGCGACGAGGAGAGGCTAAAGGCTGGTCGGGACCCCGTTTGCCTCTTGTTCTCCAATTTTTCAAGTTCTCTTTCTCCATCTTGGGTGGAAACCACCCAAGCCTTTTATACGGCTAGCAAACCAATCACTAGCCGCCACGTGGGAATAATTTCACTCAAACCAATAATGGGGCTCGAATTAGCATACAAATGGCGGGAACTCTTTGCACCGAGCATTTCCATGCTGCAAAGAAGAAATGCACCCTGCAAAGAAAGCTACAAATTGGCGGGAAATTCTCCCTTGCACCGGGGTTCCCCTTTACAGCAGAAAACTCCACCGTGCAAAGCTGCTGCAAATTTAGTGGGAAAATAATTCAGTGGTGCCAAAGCACACACAAAAACAAAAATCACAACTTTGGGTTGTGACAGGAATGAGGAGGTGCAAGGCTTTAGGTGACTTTGTTTTCTTCAGTCCTGCAGTAAACATTGAAAATACAATGTTTATGAAGCAGGTAGGATTGTAGGTAGGGAAGTGGACACTGTACCATTAATTAGGCAGAGGCAGAAAGTTCTTGGGCCTTAGTTGTCTACAACAAGTTAAGACTTAAGGCTAGACTTCTAGATTTTTTTCCATTTTACAAGTTGCAGATGTATTGTGAGTTTATTTGAAAAAGGGTTATTTCCAAGTATTTATGCATCATATGGATAAATATTAATACTACTATGCTTCAAAGTTCTTTTGGGGGAAGTTTTTCTCCCAGGATTTTCTTATAGCCAAGTTTGTACAGCTCTTGGAATTGAAGGCAGCATTTAACCATAGGCACTGAGAGAAGTAGGACACTAAGGCTAGGAACAGATGTTGCATTTGTCCCTGGACAAATTGTGCCTGTATTTGTCTCAGAACATAAATATTTGAGGATTGGTGTGTACACACCTCACCCTTCTAGTCAGGGTTTAGTGACTGGCTGAATGTACTGCCACTTTTCTGCTATTGTTTCAATGATGCAAGCCAGGGATAACTGTTCAAACATACTTTGCAATGTGCCTGGATATACCATTAGTACTTGTCACCTTGTGAACCTTTTCATGATATATTCTGGGACAATGAATGTGGATGTCTGAATGACTGTACTTTGTCCCAGGATAAAATGGTTTATCCTTGGACAAATGCAACCTCTGTCTGTAGCCTAAGAGAACAACGGGAATGGATTGCAGGGAACAAGAGGATGTGTTGGAAGGGGAAAGAAACTCACCCTTGAATATACAGGCGGTCCTCAACTTGCAACGTTTCGCATTTACAGTGTTTATAAATTGACACCCTGTTTCAATTTTCTGATGTCAGTTTCGACTTTACAGCATTTGATCTGACACCAAGCCACGCCCGCGAACAAGTTCGCCGCATTCACCCATCTCCCTGGAGAACATCTGTCCAAACTTCTTGGACACTTTTCTTTAAGAAACTAGACAAGACTCCAGAAGAACCTGCAGCCAAGACTCCTGAGAAGACTCCAAACAAGAGCCCTTCAAAATGTCCAGCAAAGTCTCCTCAAAGAACTCCTTCCAAATCAATATGATTGCTATTTACAATATAAATACATTAATGTAGCTATATTACTCATCTATAATTGATAGAGTAAAAAATGCTGGGGTATTTTTGGTGAAAATAGGGTATCGGGCCTTGGTTCAGGAACCAATCCCCCATTTATACCATTGTTTCCTATGGGGAAAATCGGTTCCTAGTTGCAACGTTTCAACTTAAGATGCAGTTTTCAGGAACCAGAGAGAGAGAGCACTGAGGACTGTATCTGAGGACTGCCTGTACTACAAAACAATTTGCCAGTGGACGCATGTTCAAAAATCATACTTAGTAGTTTATCACAACTCGAAATGTTTTACAGATGGCTGGCAAAACTGTTTGGTTAATGTTGTTAAATTAACAGATCCCCCCCCCCTTGCTCACTGACTACATGTAACCTCTGAGGGCGAAAAATGTGGTAAACATTGAATGACCTCTCTGTAATCTTTTGACAATTGCAGTTCCTTAGATTAGCACAGTTGGGAGCTGTTGTTTATTGTACCTGAATGCTTGAAACTGTCAGTCTTGAGACCCAAAATTCAAGCACGTGTCCTTTTAAAATGGAGGACTTTCTCTGAGTTTTAGCCATCTTTTCAATTATGAAAAATAAATTCACTTCAAGGGATATGGCCATAGACAGTTGGATTCAATAACCTTACCTTTTATTGGATAATGTTTTAGTTTAGCCCTCTGGTTGTCAGATGGCTCAGAATCAAAAAACTAAGAATTCACTTCTCCTAATTTTAGTACCTTATGCGTTTACCAGATGTGCCCATTACTTTGGAGTGTGCTCATTTATTAGGGATACGTTTCTAGGGTCTTTGTCATTTTTCAATGTGCTGCTTGTGTTACTTGTGTTTCTATATGGAACTGTATTTCTCCCTTCTGCAAGTCCTCACCCCCACTGGAGCTTGCAGGGATCGGGTTCAATGGGGCTGGGTTCCTCCAGCCACCAAATCACTCTCACTCTCTAACGTTACACGCCTGACCCGGCTGGGTTGATCAGCATGTACAGGCTGATACCCTTATATGCCAGGAATCAGTTCATTAAGATAATAATAAAATGCAGTCAGACAAGCACAAAGGCAAACAGAATACCTCTGAATCAGGCTGGGTGTCCAGCTGACACCCTCATGGGCCAGCATTCAGTTCATTAGGGCACGTCTGAGCCAAACTGGGTCAGTCAGCCTATGCAAACTGATCCCCTTATGTGTGGCACGTCCCAATCTTTTGCCCTAACTGTGGTAGCGTCTTGAAGAGTGTTTTTGGCCCCACAGTGTTTTTGGGCTTCACAGGGATCTTTGGCTTAGGTAAAGGAAGCATTGCTGCAGAGAAAGTGGGGAAGGGGAAGTAGAGAAGGAAAAGTATACCCAGTTACCATCAGTTTGACTATAAAAGTTGTTTATTGCTAAGTATACAAAATTTGATGGTACTAGTAGTAATAGACATGCAAGGGAAAACAAAAACAATTACTCAATTAAACCAGGGTAATATTGTATTTGGGGAAACCTAGCTCAAGCTTAACTAATAATTCGGGTTCAGAAAGCTACGCCTAAAGAGAGAGAGAGAGCGAGAGCTGGGCTCTCATGCCATTCCAAGGCATTCAAGTGTTTTGTTGACAAGCAAAATTCCTAGCATGAATGTTAAAGGTTAAACGGGTGACAGAAAGAGACTATCTGTTTATCCCAGCTTCTCGAGAACAATAGCAGATGGTGTCAGAGAGATTTCTCCCTCTTGAAGCATACTGTTTGCTGCTTTACAGCTTTCTTGTACCCTTAGTCCAGCCTCTTCAAAGCATTCTTTTAATTGTGTAAATCATGAGGGTCCCAAGCCATAATTGACAGGGAAAATCCTGTTTATATAAACAGTTTCAATTTAAATGAATTACCTTTTATCAGTGACAAGAGGTTATCTGGTTTGGAACATCTCAAGAAACTGATTAACAACCGTGAAAAAAACATAAAGTTTTTTTTTTTTAAGGAGACCAGACACCTGGGAGTCAGCTTGAAGTTATTATGAATATAGAGGATATACTGGAAGGGATACCACTTTTTTTTTTTTTTTTTTCTTTTCAGATGGCCTAGCTATGCTTGCACTGTGAAGTCAGCATCAGTGTTTTGTATTCTACCTGTTGTCATGCTAAGCTGAGGCTTATTCACTTTCAGATCTTACTGTAGTCTTTAACATACTTAAGGGAATTGATTACTTGGAGTGTTCATAAACTTTGTGGGGAGGACATCCACCAGTCATCCCGGGAAAAGTATGACAGCATTTGTGGTCAGGGCTCCAATAGAATGGATGTTGTGATGAGCCCCTAACCGTTGTTCAAATGTTGCCCATACCCGTTCTGACTTAGGGAATGCTGAGGCAAGAGACTAACTCGTCAATCCAGTTTAAATAGGCCTCCCATACTGGAATCAGGAAATGAACGGCCTGAGATGCCTATTAAACTTTTCTTCTGCTTAGTTCTGGTTACGTGAGGTGGGTGTGGCTGTGGGACAGGGGATAGAAAAAGTCCTTTGTAAGTCCAACAAGCTGGGTGCCAGGGCTCCCTCAGGAATACAGAGCTGACAGGTAACCTATGCTATGAGTGTTATTGGTCGTTTTCTTCACCTAGACCCTTTATATTGGATAAGAATGGCATTCTTCAGCCAGTCTTGTGGAAATTGAAATATATATATTACTAAGTGTTCTGTAAAGGTTAATTTATATTTGCTGCTGCAGATGTTCCTCATTTAGAGCGCAAAATTTTGGCGCATATAGGCACTTCACTTTAAGCAGCATATAGTATATTTATAACAAGCTGTATTGAACTTGCTTCTACCCCATTTGTCATCTTTACATAAATAAGAAGTTCTTGGAAGAAGTAATCTCCTAGAACTTTATGAAGTTTGGGGATCCAAGATTTTAGTAAAACTTATTCATTATGTGAACTAGCAAAGTTTCACAGAATCTATTTCAGTAAATGGGCTTCAAGGTTAAGAAACTTATTATTTTAATCCTAGTTTTTTGCCTTTATATTTGTCTTTAACTCTTCTCCTGTAAAATTGAAATAGCTTGCTTATTATTTATCTTTTTTGCTTTAGGGATTATATTGCTGTTTAACTCTAGTACTTAATCTGAGCATCCAAACAGACCAGGATGCTTTTTAAAAAGGGGCGAAAAAAGTATTGAGTGTTGCAGTATGGAAACTGAATAGTTTAGAAGCTAGAGATGGACTAGTACCTTTTGCCTTGAGATTGCTTTACTGTTCTAATAGAGTGGGCTGGCTTGGTGGGTTTAATTAAATAAGTCTGTGGTCTCATTCTATTTACTGGTTGACTAGTGGCCACGTTTGCTATTAAAATAGGCTTTTTTAGTGGTTTCATAGAACGTTACAGGGTTCTTTACAGAGTACCTTATTCCTAGAGGTATGGACCTTGATTTAAATCTGGGGTTGGCAAAGTTAGTCAGGAGGTATAGAGAAGCTTGTAATTTTTCCACAAGGATTTATTTTTCTAGATTTTTCAGCACGGCATGTTTCACACAGGCTATTATGTTTTAAAAACCTTAAGCAAACTCGCCTAACGTTAGCACTAAAAGTGGACCGTAGTGGTTTGTGTGGATACCAATGTCCACACGATCAATTGCTCAATTGACAACTTCTGACCTCATGATCAAATAAGCAATATATTGACTTTCCAAACAGATCAATAGAGAACTATTTTACAATCTCCCTGGTTTATTATAATCTACTTGATACTTGTTAATCTCTGCACTTCAGAGGTGATAATAGCCTTCTCTATTGGTTTTGCTCTGCCACTTACCAAGCTTCTGCTGCATTTCTCTGGTTTGTTGGATACTTGCTAATTTTTCTTGTATGCTGTTCTAGTTGCATATGGAGTTTTACAGAGGCCCTTGTTCCATCTGCTTTTTAGTTCTGCTTTATCTGCTTCTTCCACAGAGACCTGAGGAAAAATGAAATGTGTCTGTGATGTAGATACAGTCATAACTACATAACTAGACATTCTGGCCCCCTGTGCCAGTCATGAGCAGAACACCCCCTTATGTGCTACTATGTAAATAAGAAAGAACTATGTAAATAATACATTTATTATGTATTATTGTTTTCTTTTTTTAAAGAAGGCACTTTTATGATATAATACAGAAAAACATTAAGTATATAGAAATGTGTAACATAAAACATGAGCAAAATAGCTCTACTTGGTTGCAGTAGCTTCCTTATATCTGGTGCAGCATTTTGAAAGGGGTGAGAACTTGTTGGGGAAAAAATAAAGTAAAAGAATTTCCTTTTTCCTGCCCCTGCCCTGTCTTATCCTCCAGCCCTTGGTGTAGATCTTAGCTGGGAGCAGGAGCAATAGCAATCGCAAGGCAGGCATGGAGAGTCCTGGAAGCTAGGGTGACCTTGCAGCTGGAGAGCCAATGCAGCAGGTACAACAGCAGTGCCAAGGCAGGGCTGGTGGGCTGTCTGCTTCCAGCTTCCTCATGTGGACAGCTCCTTCCAGAGCTGGGTCAAGGCAGACATGGTTGTCACTTGTGGGCTTTGGCTGGGCTTGCCTTGGCATGGGACTGGAGGTGGAGCAGAGCCAAGAGAGCATTCTGTGTCCGTGTACTGCTGGCATTGACTTTGCTACGGTAGTGGATATAGAACCTCCTCTGGTGGTGGTTGCTGGAGCACTGAGGATTCTAGCTGACAAAATGACCAGTTGTAAGGTCTTGAGAACAGATGCAGGCTAAAGCTTTTATAATGTTGAATTGATTGCCACCATCTTCCCCCATGGTGTGTGGGTTGAAGGATGCCCAGAGAGCTAAACATTATCTGTGTCTCTTTCTTCATGTCCTTTATTGTGCATAATTCAAAAGCCCATCCAGCACTCTACAAGTACCTTTTATATTAGAAACTAAAAGTAGTGAAAGACTAAACTTAGGCTAAATGTCTTTCATAAAGAGGAGGATGATGGGGCAGAGGTTCATTCTTTTGAGATGGTGAATGATGTTATCATGCAATACTGTCATGATGTTTTGGAATCCTGTCAGGTTGTTTATCTGGGCAGAAGTTCCCGCCTTTGTCAGGCACAGGTATGTCAGTGGGACAGAGGTTGCTGTGGTAAGTTCATGGCGTTGTTGCTCTGGACTTGTCCTGTTCTCTGCTTTGCTGGCACACTGTCTCTGGGATGGCTTTTGTTGTGATAGTTGGGTCCAATTTTTCTTCTTGTATTGGATTGCTGTCATCAGGCTTTTTGGTAGAAGGTTTGGGACTGCTGCATGATCTCTTGCAAGGGAGATCTCTTGGCTTATATCTCTTAGTTTAGTGGAGTAAGGGTTTGAGTTGGTCTCTTTTTGGAATAGGAAATTTACAAAATAGCTCCAAAACATAGGCCTGGAGGCATCTATACTAGACAGGAAAAAAATCTGATCTTTATATAGACAGTTTCTGTGGCTTATTATACACTTATAAATACTACCAGTCATCTCCCTGAACTTCACAGGTAAACTACCCCACCTCGAATGGTCTTGGTCTGCGGCTAATGAGATTACCTATTTTACTATCTGTCTCCTGTTTTAAAAGGGTTCCGGTTTACACCTCTTCTCTGTTACTTCACGCCCTTCCTCTGTCACTGCAAGAAGACTGTTCGTGTTTGCATGGAGTCTTCTCTGATATTTAGTGTGCCTGCACCTGCTGCTCCTTCAGACTAGAGGAAGGGCACCTGATTTACAAACATTTGTCCAACAGCTCTCTCAACTATACAGTTGGTTTAATAAAAGATATCACAAAAAACTCTTGTCCTTTCCTGGACTCCAACCCTACTGTTAATTCTGAATAAATTTGAGTGAGGGACCAGGCATTGCCAATGATTCCTTAAATTTTTAAAATAGTTCTTGGGATATAGCCAACAGTATTCTGCAGTATTCTTGCTTGTATGTACAAAAGGAGCAGGAAGAAAAGATGGTGATAACAGACTCTGGAAGTTAGCAATGATATTCTGAATTAAAGGAGTTAAGGGTCGCCTGCCAAAAGGGATATTCTACTGACTGGTTTTCATATTTTACTGTAAGTCTTTCAAGAGAGGGGTGAGTCCTTAAAAATAAAATTGGTTAATAGCCAGTCAAATAAGGGTTCTGCAGTGAGAAAAGAGAATAATCCACAGGTATGGGTCTGTAACAGTGGTCTAAATGGATTGAATGCACCAGATCTTGAAAGCTTTTACACTCCTTGGCTTGACTGATATTTTGTATGGGAAGTCACTTTGGAATAACAGGCACTGTAGATGCAAGCCAATGCATTGTGGTTAATTACTAGACCATAGCGACCAAATGAGTGGAGAGACTTTATTTGAGCCCATTGTTGCTGCTGAGAATGAAAGGGGTGATGAATAGAAGGAAGAAAAAGATGGGTCTATAATAGTCGCATAAAGATAAGGGGGATGTTACAAACTCTGCAGACCCTCGTTTAAGGACAACCTCTTTATAGTACTGGTAATGTAGCAGAACTGCAGACCAGTCTATGGGGGGGGAGGGAGAGAGGGTCTTGTTTTTCCCCTCCCCTTCCACATCTGAGATGTGATCAGTTGAGTTTGATAGTGACGACAGTTCAAGTCTTTAATTGGTGGTAAAAATTTATTGGGGATTATTGTGCCAGAACTGTGATTTAAATCTGATACGAGAGACAAGGATTGTTGTGGGTGATATTGTGTATTAGACCAGTTAGATAGAAGGGATATAGACAAGCTTTTAGCTACCAAGTATCCTTTATCAGCTATGTGGTACCTGAAAGCTTGTTTATATCCCTCCCAACTACACAGTGGGTTCATCTATATGTTCATTAATGCACTGTAGTTACCGTGCATGAAGTTTAGTTCTTGGTTAACCAAGTACTAAATCATTGCGCAGTTACTTGTGGTACTGTGCAGTAGTACTGGCTCTCAGCTTTTTGGGCTAGGGTCAAATTACACACAAACTGGTTTACATGATCAGAAACTGGTTTAAACCTATAACGGAACAGAAGCTCAGTGTAAGTAAGCCAATTTCAAAATGGCTGAAACTGGTTTAAGGTAAACCTGTTTGAATGTAGTATTAGACTTAAACTGGTTTGACTCAAATCAGTTATGCAATGTCTGTCCCAGACCCCTTCCTGGTTTAAGTTTAAACCAGACTCCCCCAGCATCCCAGCATGCTCTCTGGGGCTCTAGAGAGTTGGGCTTGCCCTCCCCTCTGCTCCCTGGCTGGAGCTGTGGCAGAGACTGCAGGTACAGCAGGGTCTCCCTGGCTTCCCCTGCCCCACCATTCCTCACTGCTCAACTAGGGATCTCCCACACCATGTACCCCAGTCCCATGGACATGGTATGCTAGCTAATGCTGACCGGTGTCTGTCTCCAATTTCACTGGGATAGCCAGAGAGAACAGTGTCTGCTTAGGGCTTTTTTGGAGCTAATCAACAGGTCAGCTGGTAATTCCTTCCTTGGAAAAAGCTGTTGAAGAAGAGCTTGAACTACTGGAGAAAGGCTATTGTTTCACTGATGGAGTGATAAACACTGTTATTAGCCCCCTGCTGGCTTGTTTGCCTGTCAGTTTGCTGCAGATAGTATAAAAAACCAGGGAGGGAGATTTGAAAAGCTCTATATCATCAACAGATGCATGCACTGCACACACATGCCTTGCCTCAGAGTTAGCCTGGGGCTGGGGGCTGGCAACACTCCCACCCCTTGAGCAGTGAGTGGGAAAATGGCTAGGATGGTGCAGGCAGACCTCCCTAATCAGAGGGCCTGGCCAGGCCCCCCTCAGCTCAGCCCTGTGGAAGGGAAGGGAGCACCCCCTGGCTTCTGTCCTGAGCCACTGTAGGCATGTGCCTGCAATTCCTCAGTCCAGAGAGAATGTGCAGTTACAAACAGGTTCAGTCTAGCCGAGTTAGACTAACCTGCAAAGATTGAATCTCAATTCAGGCTCGGGCTTTTTGAATGTCTGTCGCTAGCCTCGGGGTTCAACAAATTCTAGAAGTAAAATGGTGGTTTCAGTTCAGCTGTATCCATTGTCTCAAATTACAAAACCTGGGTTTGGTGAAGTTTGGACTTGGAGTGGTCTCAGAGGTTTAGGAGGTAAAACGTTTCTAATTTTTTTTCTTGAGTTCAGTCAAGGTCTATTCCTCTGCTTAGACTGGGATCCTAAATCCTTTCATTGTCTGTCTTTATTAATTAAATCCCTTTTTGCATTATAACCGAGATGAACTGAGTTTTTTACAGAACTGGTCCCCTGCCCTGCAGGGTTAACTTTTGTTCAGATTTATTCCATGCACAGGCTCTGATTCTGTAAAGATTTTGTGCAGATTTTAACTTTCCTGAGTATAACTCCATTGAAGTACATGGGACAACTCTGTAAAGCTGTCTGTGCATAGTCTCTGTAGAAGTGAAGGATGCTAGATGTGTTAACTCTTCAGGACACGTTTCAAGGCTTGTCAATTTTCCAGTCTTCCCTGTTCTTTCAAGTGGCTAGGCTAAGGCTTTGGTGGCCTGGGGAAGGTTGCATTGTTAGAATGAATGCATATTTGGCATATTCTGTTGGAAAAGCTGTAATAATACGTGCCTGGATGTTGAGGACTTGCTCATTATGCAAATCAAAATGATTAGTTAAAAATTAAGTTGGACCCTGCAGCGCACAAACTGTATAGTGGTGTGAAGGAACTTGGCCATTCTGCTGTACAGATTGTGAGCTTGGCAGGTGATCTGAGTCCACTTGCCTTGAAGGGAGCTGTTAACCACTTTTCTGACCTCTATTTTCTTGCAGCTGAAACAGTTCAAGGTTCAGATTAAACAACAGTATGCAAAAAAATTAAAAATGTGAATCTGGGCTTTTGGCCATAGTAAGCAGGGTAAAAATTGGTGCTTGTTTGAATATTAACAACAAAGTAAATTGTTACAAATGAGACATTAAGTACTTTGCAACAGCAGTACCATTTTATCTGAAAGTGCTGCTTGCACACTAGTGAACTGAGCAACAAGTGTGATGTATAACACATTTAGAAGGGAACATCTTGATTCCAGTTGACACTGTAACCAAAAATGGTATTTGGTTCCTGGGGATTTATTAATATGCTTTTTTGTTAACCCAAAGCATACACTTGACCAGTGAGGGTCTGTGTTGTGTGACTTTCTCCCCCCCGCCCCCCTTCTTGCATATGGGCATCTAAATATTTATTTCCTTTGAGGCAATCTGAAAACCACAATGTGAAAAGAGATCGGGGTTATTTCTGGCTTAATTATACAACCGCTAGGTTTTCTGAATTTAACTTGTAGCAAATGTGTTCAATAGGAAAGGGGGCCTGTTTGTTACAATCATTGGCTTTCTTCCTCAGATACTATTTTCTCTTTACTATTTTAATTCTGGAATTTTGCCCCAAAAGATGTTTTATAATTCCATAGGCTTCTTTACCTTTTTGTGGAGTTCAGTGTGTGCACAGCATATGTAATACTTTCCATATTCTTCCCTTTGCACTTCTGTGTCTTGATACTTGCTAGTGAATTAGTACATAGGGGAGCTTTCTTAGGGATGATCTTGTATTAACAGAAATAAAAATAGCATGCTATACTATGACAGAAGGCTTCAGAAAATATGCCTTATTGGCTTGTGTGTACAGCTGTGAGCTAGTGTATAGGACAGACAGCTCAATTAGTGCAGGTGGAGATAAGAATTTATAAAGAACACAATTCTTCTCTGGCAGAAGGACCAAAGTTTTTTTAAAAGTTAGGTTTAACCCTGCAGGTGAGTTTGCATACAGTCAGATTTTTTAGCATGGCCTCCTCCTTAGTGGTTTCATGTAACTTCAGCAATAAAGAACTTCCCAAGTGAAGTAAGTGAAGGGGACTTGCTTTTGGTGGCATAACAGGAGACTGAAGTTAGAAGGCATTTCTGCTCCTTCATCAGTTAATTGAAATATTTTGCAAGAGAATAGTGAATAAAAGTCTGAGGACATGTTTTGCTTTAATTTAAAAAGGCTTTTAAATTACAATGAAGCTTCATTTGCTGCTATTGAAAATTAGCTGTTGGCTAAATACTAGATGCTGCTATGGCTCGGCTCACAGCAGCATCAGTGCTGGAAAAAGAGCAAGTGAGAGCCTGTTCCACTTCCTGTTCATGGTTCCTTTTCTACTTAAGCTTGTATAAGAGCAGCAGAATTAATAAATCTCTCTCAAACCAGCTCTGGAAGCATGGAAGCTCCACGAATGTGCGGTGAACCCAAAAGTAGCGCTCTTCAACAGAGTTCTAGAAATCCATTTCTGCCACATGGATTGTGTTAAGACTTAAGTATTGACTTTATTGACCATAAGTTATAAAGCTGCTTTTCTCCAAGCTTTTTATTTTTCCTGCATAAGCATTTTTATTGTTCATCTGTTTTCAATAGCCCTAAATAAGGGATGGGTTTTACAAAATATTTTTACGGTAAAATCTTTGGCGCATATCATTGTTTAAGTTCATCTTACTCTGAAATCACTCTTTCACAAATACTTGACTTGTGCCACGTGGTCTTTCCCAAATACTTGACTTGTGCCACGTGGGACTGAGCTAGCTCCAAGCCTTGGCCCAGGCTCCATAGGTTGATTATGATGGATCTTGTTCCATGAGTTATTCTGTCTGCAAGCCCAAACCCTTCCACATCATTTACAGGCAGAAGATGCACTTCTCTGGAAACCTCTTCCTATGGTGAGACATGGGAACAAGGTTCAGTTATTAAAGGTAAAATAGTAATGCCTAATAGTTTACTGAAGGATTATGCAGAAAATTGCTTCCAAGGCCTAGATTACAGTAGAAAAGGTGTGCTGTTACACACATTGCCAAAGTGAAGTATGAGCCGTTGGCTCTGCTTAAAGAGGGGCTGCCAGAATAGAGCTATGGGGGGTGCCTAACCCTCCTACACCCCTTCCTCACCACCCTCCCCTTGGGCACCTTGCATCTTCCCTGCAGCAACTCTGGGAGATGTACCTTCTCTTTTTCTGCTGAAAATCAATGTTTAAATGACTGTTTGACATGTCAGCAACAGAAAAGGAAGAGAGATCCCCCTCCTCCTCTCCTTCCCCTCTTCCGTACAATTTTAGGTTCCTGTTTCTTGGTATGAAAAATGCCAATAAATACAAATATGAACACTACTGTGAGCATTCAGGATTGGTTCTCCAATCTTCAGCCAAAGGCTTAATGGTATTTAGTGCCTGTCTCTGAGAGTTGGCAACCTCCTTTGCCCCCATGGACCAGAACTTGTTACCTGGCCACCTGCAAATCTCAGCCACCCCTGCAGAGCGCGGAAGTTGCCTTTGCTTCCCAGCAAATCCCTGGCTCCTCTGCAGAGAGGGTTAAGTAAAGGCAAAAGAGTTGCAGAAAGTGGGTGTTGAGGAAGGGATGGGCAAATTGGCATAGCTGCATGCAGCACAATCTATTGTGTTACACCAAGCCAGGTTGGACCATCCCAGGCTGGATCCAACCTCTTTGTGGGCCAGATCTGGTCTGTGGGCCATATGATGCTAACCAGTGCTGTACATGGACTGTCTATGACCTGTGGGACTCCTCTCCTGTTAGTAGTTTCTCTTAGATTTACCTCCGATTCTGATTGTCTCCCTAGTTTAGGAAGGTACGATGGGTTTGTTTGGGTTTTTTGTTTGTTTGTTTGTTTTTTCAATCTTCATCTCACATGATCTTTATGTATAGAATCTAGTGCCTGCTTGAACTAAGGGAGTAATTTTTCTTAGCTGCTAGTATCAAAAGCCAACTATGGACCTGAACACTATTGTGCAATACTAGGTAGTAAGGTTGTGCAAAATTTCAACCACCATTTTGTTTCGGCAGTGTTTCGAGCATTTTGAACTAAACGAAATGGGAGACATTGTCGAAACACTCGAAACTTCGAAACTAAACAAGTCGAAATGTTTCAAAGGTGTTTTGGTGTTTTGAAGCTGGGCTTGCAAGGGAAGAGAAAGTAAGGAGAGACAGGGGGAAGAGTGAGGGAAACAGACTGACATTTGTAGCTGGCCAGTGTCTGCCAACTGTCCCTGAGGTCCCTTCCAACCCCAGTGCTCTGGGGGAGGGACCTAAAAAGTTTAAAAACCATGTATAAGCCTGCGAGTGCTTAAGCTGTTAGCCTTTGTCAGCCTGTCTCTTGCCAGAGAGCAGCATCTGAAAGGCACTGACTCTGACTGCTTCCTAGCTGCTACTGTCTAGCTAGGGAGTGTGTCTTCTACTTGCAAAGGATTGGATAGGATACAGTTTACACTGACAGCTTAGTTATACTAGCCTAACTTCAATACTAGTATTGTTATCCCTATATCCTGTCTTTTTTTTTTCCCTATATCCATTTGTTTGAAATTCTTCTTTCTTTTTTTACCTGAAGAAAAAGAAATAAAGAAATCTGTGTTTTTCCTAACAGTGTGATTGCTGGGTACTGTTCAGGAAAGCATAGCATAGATTATATATATATAGGTATCTGTGTGTTCAGTCTACACACAGTCAGACACCTTTTCCAGCACAGGAAAACATGAAGTGTGCTGGAAAGGCTGGTGCTGCTAAGTCTGGGAGGGGAGTGAAAGGGGGCAGAGGGAGAGGTGTCAGTTCCCTGCCGCCCAAGCTGAGATGCAACCTCTCTTCAACCAGCCATGAGGCTTCTGCTGATACTAGGAGCAAGGAGGTTGCAGCAGTGCCTGCAGCTGTACCCCCTCTGACACCAGCTGTGGTAATAAACCCCAACACTAGCAACATGACAATAAGCAGCACCAGAAGAACAGTCTCGTCCACCCCAATTGCAGGTCCCAGCATGAGCCTCCCACTTCCAGTCTTAGAGGAGCTCAATCTTGAAGTATGGGACCTCAGCTTGATAGCACAAGAAATTCTGGGGCAGGAGGGGAAAGTAGAGTTTGCTCCACACCCCTCAAAGTCCCCCTAGAGCCAGGTCCCCTTCCCTGGAAGGGACTGTTGAGGAGGCTGTGGGGGCAGCTGTCTCAGCTCCTGGTGTGCCTCTGCCTACTGAGGTGGGGGATAAGGCAGGAGCCTTAGTCTACTAAAATGTATCAGATTGACCCCAAAAAACCTTGTCTACTATGTCCTTAGACCAACATAGCTACAACTTACACCCCTAGCACCTGTCCCCGGTCAGCTGACTGGAAGGAAGAAGGGCCCTGGGCACATCTAAGCCCCAGGTCTAGGGCTGGCAGGGAGAGTTCTCTGGCAGCTGCTGGAGAAGAAGCTCCTGCAGGAAAGGAAAGACAGGCTGTGTGACAGTTTGGCTGCTTGAGATGCTAGTGCTACTGTATTGCTTAGGGTGTCCCCTTGAGGCACCTACTTGGAGTGGGTCCCAGCAAGGGGTACAAAAACCTACAGGGTTGAGTGGGTCCATTAGGACCATGACTGTGCTGAAGCTCAAGGGCAGCCTCCCTATCTATTGTCTTTTCCAACAACACGTGGTGGCAGGCCAGAAAAGAAGATGCCCATAGGGCAGAGCTGGCATGGTCACAGAACCGTAGGGTATCATGGCCATCTCTAGGGACCCTACTCTGTGACACAGTGCAGTTTCCTGGAAACCCCTGCACCTATCTCCTTGAAACCTAGCAGGCTTCATGGCCTCAGCGGGGGTTACCATCCCTGCTGCTTTCACCCCGCTCTGCCTTAACACACATGTGACACGAGTTTTACTCTCAGCACCTTAAGGTGCAGTTTCCCAGAAACCCCTGCATCTATCTCCTTGAAACTTGGCAGACTTCATGCCCTCAGAAGGAGCTACCATTCTTGCAAAGTTATAGGCATTTTAGTCATTCCCTAATATAGCCTGTGGCCAAAACACCAAAATGGCTTTGAAACTCGAAACAGTTTTGCCCCCCAAAGAACGAAACAGCAATTAAAAATGCTGAAACAAATCACTGTCCTGTCAAAACACCAAAACCGAAACAAAACACAGGCGTTTTGCACAGCCCTGCTAGATAGTATTTAGAGGAATTGTGACTGATGGGGAAACCCATACTCCTGGACTCTGTGGGATGGCAGCATTATCTTCTAAAGAAGCTACATAACCCTAAAAAAAGCACAGGTCTCCAAGACAGACTAACCAATATGGACATGCCCACTGCATAGTAATAGACCTTGTTTGGAAACCAACCAAATAAAGATATGACTATAGCATAGTTAATTAATACCCAATAGAAATGTCAGTACAGTAGTCTATGCCTGGTCTTTTCTCTGGAATAATTCTGAAATGGTCACACGAGGCTATCACTGGAATAGTCATTAGGGATGTCCTATTATTTATTTATTTATTTATTTTTTCATAGACATTAGGGCTGGAAGGAATTAGGGGTTGTAGAGAGGCGGCAGCAAGGCGCCAGACTTCCATGCGTAGACCCTGAGATGGTGCAGAGTCACTTGGAAGAACTGGATGCCTTTAAGTCGGCAGGCCCGGATGAGCTCCATCTGAGGGTGCTGAAGGCACTGGCCGACATCATTGCAGAGCCACTGGCGGGAATATTTGAACGCTCGTGGCACACGGGCCAAGTCCTGGAGGACTGGAAAAGGGCCAATGTGGTCCCCATTTTCAAGAAGGGGAGGAAGGAGGACCCGGGCAACTATAGGCCAGTCAGTCTCACCTCCATCCTTGGCAAAATCTTTGAAAAAATTATCAAGACTTACATATGCGAGAGCCTGGCAGGACAAATTATGCTGAGGGAAACCAGCACGGGTTCGTGGCAGGCAGATCGTGCCTGACCAATCTAGTCTTTTTTTATGACCAGGTTACGAAACGCCTGGACACAGGAGGAGGGGTGGATGTCGTATACTTAGACTTCAGGAAGGCCTTCGATACGGTATCCCACCCCATACTGGTGAACAAATTAAGAGGCTGTGACTTGGATGACTACACAGTCTGGTGGGTGGCGAATTGGCTAGAGGGTCGCACCCAGAGAGTCAT
>NW_005842954.1:216821-223424 GCF_000455745.1 Alligator sinensis | reverse complement strand
CTTGTATGGTTAAGGGCTTGCAGACCAAGCCCTATGAGGAGAGACTGGGGCACCTGGACCTCTTCAGCCTCCGCAAGAGAAGGTTGAGAGACGACCTTGTGGCTGCCTATAAGTTCATCATGGGGGCACAGAAGGGAATTGGTGAGTATTTATTCACCAATGCGCCCCCGGGGGTTACAAGAAATAATGGCCACAAGCTAGCAGAGAGCAGACTTATATTGGACATTAGGAAGAACTTCTTCACAGTTTGAGTGGCCAAGGTCTGGAACAGGCTCCCAAGGGAGGTGGTGCTCTCCCCTACCCTGGGGGTCTTCAAGAGGAGGTTAGATAACCATCTAGCTGGGGTATTCAGGGGGTCGGACTCGATGATCTATTGAGGTCCCTTCTGGCCCTAACATCTATGAACCTCCAGAAGATCATCAAGTCCAGCCCCCTGACCCAGGGGCAGGAAGTCAGCTGGGGTCACAGGATCCCAGCAAGATAAACATCCAATTGATTCTTAAAGGAATCCAGATTAGGTGCTTGCACCACCTCTGGCAGCACTCTTCCAGGTCTTGGGGGCTCGGACTGTAAAGAAGTTTTTCCTTATGTCCAGCCTGAAATGATCTTGGAGAACTTTGCGACCGTTTCACCTTGTCATCCCATGGGGCGCTCTGGTGAACAGGCATTCTCCCAGATCCTGATGTACAGCCCTTCTTCACTGATAGGCAGCCACCAGGTCCCCCGTGAGCCTGTACTTTTCCAGGCTGAAGAGTCCCTCAGCTCTCAGCCTCTCCCCTCAACAGGCATCCTCTTCTTTGGAAGTGGAAATATGGTACCCCTAGACTATCATAAGTGTGTTGGAGCAGAGCTAATTTCCAATGTAACCACACAGTTTAATCTAGGTTCCAGTGAGTGGCCAGTCTATTGAAACTAACATTTTTTGTGAAATCATAACCTTTTATCAAAGTGAAAAATTGTATCAAAAGCAAACCTAGCTTCTTTTGACTTTCATAACTGGGAATTCTTAAAAAGGTTAAATTGACTAGGTCTAGTATTTTCTACTACTGTTCTCATTTTAAAGGAAATTTGTCCTGACACATCTATAGTTTTAAAACTGGTTGCGTAAGACAGGAAAAGTAGAAAGATGGTTGAATCTGAAAAGTACATCCTAATTTCTTGACATTTATGTCTTGTGCTTGCTGAGCAATATATAGATCCGAGCAGACCAGTGCTTACAGCCACTGAAGCAAATGTGCTTTTCAAAATGGGAAGCATTAGACTAGGTGTAAAGAGTTTGTGGCTTTAGGATTTGTAGAAAGACAAACTAATAAATAAAGCCCATTCAGTTATGGATAATATATTTCAGTCCTTGCACAGAGCCCCAAGTGCTGATCTCACTTGTACATGGGAGTTCAGGGTCTCAAGTGTGTATGTAGTAGTGAGGGAAGCTAGGATTTTCCTGCATGGTCTAGTCCAGAAAGCTAGACTGTTCTCACTGGTGGCAGATGACAGCACAAGGAGTAACAGTCTCAAGTTGCAGCAAGGGGAGTTCAGGTTAGATATTAGAAAGAATTTTTCTCACTTGAGGGGTAGCAAAGCACTGAAACAGGTTACCCAGAGAGGTTGTGGAGTCTCCATCCTTGAGGGTTTTTAAGACCTGGCTAGACAAAGCCTGGGCTGGGATGATCTAGTTGGGGATGGTCCTGCTTTGAACAGGGGGTGGAACTAGATGACTTCCTGAAGTCCCTTCACACCCTACTTTTCTATGATTCTATGAAAGCTTGAGGAACTGCCAGTGAGGAAACAGGATCAGTGTATATATGGGGCTGTACTGTACCATATGCAGAGATGTAGCAATGCATATACTGTGGCACTTCAGGAGGGATGCTGCTTCTGAAAGAGCAGGCTCTCCAATATCTACTAAAGCCAAGGGCTCTACGGTGCTTCTAACTGCCGCACTTTTGAGTCACAGCAGCATCCTCCTATCTAACTCCTGTGCTTAAATTAGAAATGCTGTCTTGAGACTTGCAACAAAGGGGGTTGGACTAAATAACATCCTGAGGTCCATTCTAACCCTAACTTTCTATGATTCTATGAAATGCTGACATGGAGAAAAGCAGTTCTGTTCAACCATGATTTGTAGGTTTCCCATGTAACTTTTTCAGTTAAAATAGAGATTGGAATGAAATGAACAACATGGTGGTTAATCCATCTGACTGGCAACATTGTAAGGCCTTTGGTAATTTTTTCTTCAAAGGTGAGTGAGAGATTCAAACAGTTGTGTAATAGTGGCTTGTGAAATCCTGCGCAGGGCTGGAGGCGGGAGGTGGTAGGCACTGACCCCCACCTGCTAGGGCCACCCCAGCCCTAGCTGTGCTGCTGCACTGGGAGACAACATTAAGTTAGGCTCTGTGATTTTGCTCTGACTCTCCCCCGCCACTGCTCTGCACCTGCAACCAGGTCATCCCCCCTCATGGCCAGTCCCGTGTCGGCCTTGGATGCCTCTTGCCACTCTTCCGAGGGACTCGGCCCAGGCACTGCGGTGTGGGCCCTGCCTGAGGGGATCTTCAGCATGGGATGGAGCCAGTGCCATGTCGGTGCCCATGCCACTATTGCCTGGAGTGCGGGGATTAAACCCTCCCTTCCCCTCAGGCTACTGGGGTCTGGCCACTCCCCTGCTCCTGCCACTAGAGCAGCAAGTGAGTGGCAGGGTGGGGATGGGGACCCCTGGCAGGGGCTGCTTCCCCCTTCCCTCTTCAGGCATACCCTGGCTGGGGACCCTACAGGTCAGGGTAGGGGTTTAAACCACACCCTAATCATACTCAGGCCTGCTGGGGCCTGGCCACCCCACCTCCCCTTGCCCTCAGCTCAGTTTCCCTCCAGCTGATGACTCAGTCTAGCACACCCTCTCCCTCCCCCCTGCTTCTGGCCTGAGCTGCTGCAGACATGTGACTGCATTTCTGGAATCAAAAGTGAATGTCTGTTCCCTTGCAATAGGTTCAATCTGCGCAGGTTAGACTAATGTTCAAAGATGGAATCAATTCAGGCTCAGGCTTTTTGAATATCTGTACCTAGCCTGTGAGTGACAGAGGCTACTGATTAGGGAAGTTGTCGGGAAATGTGTGCTAAATGCATCTTCACACTCTAGTGCCACCTGTGGCTACTTTAGCAGCTCATGCTTCCCAGTCAGTTTTGCATCAGGGTTGGACTGTTTTGACTGCTGTTATTTACTGAGTTTTGACCATTGGTTGCTTCAAAAAAGATGTTTTGTCAAAGATTAGTCTACTTACTGTGTCATTACTTATTAAGCCTATGTAAATGATATTTTGAAATGAGTATCAGTTACGTCTATATAGGAATTCTTTCAAAACAAACACTAGACTGATTTTTAAAATCATACCTAACATCTACAGAGAAATTAAATCTTTTGACATTTTAAAGATGGGCATTTATTTTAACTAATATACATGGGTATACTAGCTACTAATCACAACTGAAAGTAATTTTTTTTTTTTTTTTTTTTTTAAAGGTACAGTTTTATTCTTGGGAATAAAAGTCATGCATATGATGGGTTGAAATAATATTTTTACCTATGAGAAGTTGGCAAACTAGGAAAAATTGTTTTACATTTCACTCTGTTTTTCATTGTTCTGATTCAGAATCTGGCTCTTTCACTTACTCCAGCATTAAGCATTTTGTAGTATGTTACAAGTGTCCTTGCTTTCTTCACTCCTAACATAGTTTATTTTGGATAAAAACTAAAATTGGAGAAAATTGACTGAAGTGGATGATGCTACACATTTGTTGATGAGTCACAAATGTAAATTCCGCTGTGTTGTTGGTTTTACATTTATCCTCATAACCTTTGAGAAGAATGATTTACAGGAGGGAATTTCACATGCCTGGAACTCAACTGTTAGTGACAATGTATTAGGATCAGTTTCTTGCAAAACCTGCTGTTCAGCAGTTTCCTCTACTCTGCACAGTCATTAATTCTAGGCTTGATCAGGTTTGCATATGGTTTCAGATCTGTGTTGTGTTTTGGAAGTCGATGCTCATATTATATCTACAGTTGGGGTGTACTTTGCTCTAGAGTTGGTCAAGAACTGCTGTTGGTTTTAGTTGCTGACACAGGTGCTTTGCCTCTTGTGCTGATGGTGTATGTTGCTGATGATTTTGGCTGTGCTGACCTCTCTGTCTGTCTGTCTCTCTGTCTGTCTGTCTCTCTGTCTGTCTGTCTCGGTCTTTTACAGTTTTCACGCAAAACTATTTTTCAGGAAAGATTCAAAGCTTACCTCTGGGCAGTTCTACCTTGTTTCTCCTGGCAGCTGGGACATCCTTTGCAGCTGTTAAGGTGGCTTTTTTCAGTGTGGTGACTTGGAATGTATTTCTGAATCTCTACAACTTGACTAGCATAGGCTTCACAGAGTGTGTCATTTTCCAGAAAATTCATGAAATGAGAAGTACAACCATAGCCTATTTAACAAAATAAATAAAAGCCATAAATATTCTGCTGCTGCTTGGCTTTCATGCACGCTATTAATTTCATTTCCTTTGTCACAGACAAGGCTCTGCACATTATAGTGAGAGGCAAGGATTTCTTACGGCAGTGTCTTATATTGGACCAACTCTTGCATTTGGGATAAAGTTAGACAAGTTTTCAAATGCAAGACATTCTTTCTCAGGTCTCCGATCAGAGGAACCAGATACAGCGCATGATTCAAGTTGCCCAATAGATATACTTAGCAGTATGGGAAACAATACATTTGTACTAATATACAGCTTACCTGTTTAATGAGAATGTGACAAAAGGGATTTTGAGCATCAACATTTTAAACATACTGTAACTTTTACATATAGTTCACATAAGAGTGGTAAAGTAACAAGTCAAGTGAAGTGAGAGGAGTAATAATACACTATGCCTTGACTCTTTGGCAAGAGATTTTTTTTTTTTTTTTTTAAATCCAAGACGTGGTCTGTGGGCAGTGGTAAAATTACATAAAATAGGTTGCTCCCACTTTTTATGATGAAATGATCCCTTCTTACTAAAAGAATGTTAGGCAGTTGCATTAATTTTGATGATAAGAATTTTCTTGTCTTCAGTGAAAAGTAGTTCCCCTTGGATTTTGTGGCCACCTGTTTCCTCAAAATGGGTTTTATTGAACTCTGGACTCTGACCACCAAATGTTTGCCCACTTTTGGTGCAGAGCTAGAGGCTTAGTTTTAGGATCATAAGATCACATTAAGTAAGAAACCTAATAATATCAAATCTTGTTGAAAAATGTTCCCTATTACAATCTTAAAATAAAGTCTAATTCAGCTAGTTAAATAGAAATTCCTTTTATTTAAAACAGGCTATCTTAGTAGAATGAATAACCCAAGTAATGTTTTTCCTATACCCTGGGTGCATCTACATGTTCAGTTAATGTAAAGAAATAAGCTCTGGCATAGTTTGCGCTTGACTAAAGAGCTCCCAGGCACAACAACTGCATCCAGAACAGCAGCTCTTTGAGCTGGGGTGGAACAGCCATGAGGCAGAGGGCATGGCGGGTCATCCCCAAGTAGTGGCATCAGGCAGCTGAGGGGCTGGCTGTGTCATATGGATGCTAAAGTATGGAGCTAGGTGGTGCACAGCCCCCGCACTTGAGCACCCTTGTGCTCTAGCCAGCCCCTGTCATCATCAACATGCGCATTTCAGTGCAGTTAAGTACTCTGCCATAAGATAGTACTGTTCCTGACAGTACTGATGGAGTTAATTCACTACACCCTAATACTGGTGCATGTGTAGATGATAATGCTTTACTGTGAAGCTAATTAGTCAACTCCACAGTAAAGCACATGTGTAGATGGACTTACTGAGCATGTCTACATGTGCACTTATGCTGGCTTAAATTCATTGTGTAGTAACTAGGAACAGGCCAGCATCTACATGTGCAAGCATTAAAGCACATTAACACTCTGTGTGAACTGACTTGGGACTAAAGTCTCACACACTGTTATTGTGCAATGAGGCACCTACATGTGCATTACTGCACTGTCAACTAATCACTTAAATCGGCATACATTGCCATATTTACTGTGCAGTATGGACATGCATGTGTAGACACATGCCCATAATGCGCAGTAATTTCTGTTACTGTTCAGTAAATGCAGACGTGTAGATGCACTCATTGTGTACTTGCTATAGGAATTTGCATCTTTATTTTTATAAACAGTCCCAAGAACAAAAACCATTCTAAACATGTTCATAGATTCATAGATGTTAGGGTCGGAAGGGACCTCAATAGATCATCGAGTCTGACCCCCTGCATAGGCAGGAGAGAGTGCTGGGTTTAGATGACCCCAGCTAGATGCCTATCTAACCTCCTCTTGAAGACCCCCCAGGGTAGGGGAGAGTACCACCTCCCTTGGGAGCCCATTCCAGACCTTGGCCACTCTAATTGTGAAAAAGTTCTTCCTAATGTCTAGTCTAAATCTGCTCTCTGCTAGCTTGTGGCCATTATTTCTTGTAACCCCCGGGGGCGCCTTGGTGAATAAAACCTCACCAATTCCCTTCTGTGCCCCCGTGATGAACTTATAGGCAGCCACAAGGTCGCCTCTCAACCTTCTCTTGCGGAGGCT
>NW_005842954.1:216212-216680 GCF_000455745.1 Alligator sinensis | reverse complement strand
ACCCGATAGAGGGGAAGTATCACCTCCTTGGATCTATTCGTCATGCATCTGCTGATGCACGATAAAGTGCCATTGGCTTTTCTGATAGCTTCGTCACACTGCCGACTCATGTTCATCTTGGAGTCCACTAGGACTCCAAGATCCCTTTCCGCTTCCATGCCACCCAGCAGGTCATTTCCTAGGCAGTAGGTGTGCTGGACATTTTTCCTCCCTAGGGAGGAAAAATGTCCAGCACACCTACAGCCTAGGGAATGACCTGCTGGGCGGCACGGAAGTGGAAAGGGACCTTGGAGTCCTAGTGGACTCCAAGATGAACATGAGTCGGCAGTGTGACGAAGCCATCAGAAAAACCAATGGCACTTTATCGTGCATCAGCAGATGCATGACGAATAGGTCCAAGGAGGTGATACTTCCCCTCTATCGGGCACTGGTCAGACCGCAGTTGGAGTACTGCGTGCAATTCTGGGC
>NW_005842954.1:201641-215504 GCF_000455745.1 Alligator sinensis | reverse complement strand
TTTTGGCCCGTAGGCTGCCCTGGATTTCTCTGGTCAGCCAAGGAAGCCTCCTGGCCCCTTTCCCTCTTTTTCCTCGCGTCGGGACCGTCTCCCTCTGTGCCCGAAGGATCATTTCCTTAAGGCACAGCCACCCTTCCTGGACTCCCATCTCTTCAAAACTCCTACTCTGCAGTGCGTCCTTGTCTAATAGCCTGAGTTCATTGAAATCAGCTTTCCTAAAGTCTAGCACTTTTACCCTACTAGTTACCTTACCCACTCAACGTCTTATGAAGAATTCTATTATTTGGTGATCACTGTCCCCCAGATGACCACCGATCTGTAGGTCCCCTACCATATCATCCCCCGTTGCCAATACCAGGTCCAGTAAGGCATTCCCCCTAGTGGGACCGTGTACTAAGTTGAAAACTTGTTTTTCAAATGATACTTTTGCAGCTATTTTACAGCTTCACTGTGACGGGGCCATCCTGGGGCCGGGTCTCAACATCAGCCCACCCATCTGTTGATTTAGGGCAGTCTGCACAGTGTTTTCTGCCACAACTTGCTGTTCCATAAACTGATGCAAAGTGTGGGAGGCTGCCCATTTTACCTCCCCGATGCCAGGGGGTACTGTATATGACTCTGTACTGCCCCTGCTCCATGTCCCATGACTTGCAGGTGGCATCATAAGTTGGCAATGGCTCCAGCCCCACACTGGGCCCCATAACTTTCTAGTCTAGACCCCAACTAGATCCCTCCTAATCAGGCAGTCTACTCCACCCTCCTTCTGGGCTGCCAAACTCCCTGCACTTTTCTCCCTCTCAGCAATGGCCCCATCTTTGGGACCTTTGGCCACACAGGCCCTGGCTCTGCCTCTAGGTCAGTTGCAACCCCAGGTCTCCTGGATCTGGGCACCCCTTGCAATGGGCACTCTTGGCCCTTTTGACCCTTCTAGTCCTGGCCCCAGCACTGACCAGTCGAGGGTACCTCAGGCCAGGCTTTTGAGTAGCTAGCCCGCTCACTCTTATATAGGTCCAACTTCTTGGGCCTCTTCCCATAACACTAGGCTGTATATCACATAGGCCCCAGGCCTCTGATTGTCATGCCTGGACCCACAAGCCTATCCTTACTATGGGGTTACCTACCAGGATGTGGGGGCTCGGGTTATAAGGCGCCTCTATCCACCTTTCACTGGGGAAGCAACTGACCTGCCATTTCTGGGGAGCTGCTCCACCGCAGGAAGCTCTACCAGGCCCTCCTTTCCCAACAGGGTACAGTTTTCAGTTATACCCAGGGCCAGGAGCCTCCTGACATCCCCATAGCTCCTAGTCTCATCTCCAAGGGTGTTCTGAGCAGCAGCTCAGCCCGGGTATAACACCGGGTATAACACCCGGGTGGTGTCTTTTGGCTGCCGGCCGCAGACTGCTGCCTCTGCTCTGCAGGCCTAGATCTAAAATGGCCACCCCATTAGGGCTGGCCCGCACCTGCCCGCTGCCTACTCTCAGCCTTAAAGTGGCAGGCACCCAAAAGTGCCCTGCCACATTGACTTTTTAATGATCCAGGGTAAAATGTAAACCTAGAACTAAAATATATTGCATGCATTATTGATATTGTATATACTTCCTACTGCTGTCTGAACATCCATCCATTGAAATATTTGTTTCAATCTTTGTATCTTCAGTTAAAGAGTTTTTCTTTTCTTTCACACTAGTAAGCTTCTAATTAACAAGGCTATAGGATTATGATTTTGTCTTTAATGCCTTGTATCTAGGGCTGCGGGCTGCACTGATATCTTGCTTCCTTAATTAGTAAACTTGGGATAGCTTACTTTTTTTAATATATAACCCCTCCATAGCCATGCATTCAAAATTTTGGTGCCATATACGTCTCTGATATGATGCATTCTGTTCAGTTAACTTAACTTGCTCTATATCAGGACTCTTTGCCAAATACTTTCACATCCTGTATCTAATGAACTGGTAGTAAAATAATTGAATAACAATACATTATCCACTGATTTGTTTCTGGTGCAAAAAAATCTTATGGCTTGGTTTCCATGCGTTTCTGTCAATGCAGCTTTTTTCTAACAGAGTAAGGCAAAGTAGCAAAATGTCAGTTAGCAGGAACTCTGCAGTTTAGCACTCATTTATGTCTCCCTTCTGGAACTATAGCCATGCAGTGGCCATCTTATGTGTTGTTTTTCCCTTAACTTAGAATTTTATAATGCCATCTATTTTTTCTTAGAGTAATAAATCAACCCTTGCAGTGTCTGCTAGCATTTCTTTGATTGAGGTTTTAGAACAGTATTTAGTCAAAACACATATTAGAAAAATTAATCAGAAGAGCAGTTACCAATGTTTATCCCATTCTCATCATTAAAAAGGACATCATGGAAGTGAACATTAAACTAGTTTTCTTCCACCTGTGACTTTTCATTCTTTTGGCTTCATCTCTCTCTGTTTTGACCCCATGTGCAGTTATGGGCATGATAGAGATCTGCAGGTGCTTCCCTCTGTATGTGTATTCTCTGCTTCCTCTGGAATTGTCATTAAGTCATATTCAATGGTAAAAAGTTATGCTACTACTTTGGAAATGTTTTTAGGTATGACCTTGAGCGATGCTATCTAGCATCTGTTTAAAAATATTGTGGAGAGGGACTAGGAACAAATGAATACCTATGATACAATCCTAGAATTGGTAACTAGAAAGCTTGGGCTTTATTCCCTTTTGCATTACACTTTTTTTAAGTACACAGGTCGTGGCCTGCTTAAACCTTTGGCAAAAACACTAGAATATTCAAGCCAAGGTTTGTGAACTTATTCATTAGGAACACACAAGAAGAAAAGATCCTAAAGAAAAGGTTTTCTGAAATAAAGGCTACATACAGATGTTGAAAAAGCTTGTGGTGAAAGTGCTCTATCATGCTTTGCTTAAATCACTATAAGTTAGTGTGTTCAAACCGAACAGATGTTTGCTGCTCGGTGGGGGGTGCTTGCATTGCCTGAGCTCAGCAGATAGGGGGAGCTCTCACACACTTCCCAGAGTGCCTTGCAAGCTCCCTAGGCTGCTGGAGACTCCTGAGCATAGCTGAATGGGTAAGCCATCTCTGATTGGCAGCTTGGCACAGGGGAGCAGTCCCCCTTCCTGCTGCTCTGTCAGTGACAGGAATCAGAATTGCAGAAGCAGGACTGGAAGGGACCTCTGGGCCTGGCTGGGATTGTCCAGGGGCCAGGATCCAGGCAGGGGGCCAATATGCTGAGTGCCGGTGGGAGCAGGCTGGACACTAGCATCTCCCCGGAGCTGTCCACGATGAGGGCTGTGTGTGCCTGTCCTGCCTGGATCTACCACGGTTGCAGGGCAGGATTGTTGAGGGCCATGCTGGATGAACACGCATTCGCGCACACGTGCCCTGCGCACAACCCTTCCCCCTGTCGTTGTCCCCCCCTCCCCTCCCCCTTTCCCAAACACCAGTGGCAGCAGCTCTGCTCCGTGACCCTGCTTGGAGCACTGTGGGGACAGAACCCCCCTTCTGCCTCCTCACCTGTGGTTCCCCCCCCCCGGCTGTGGCTCACAGCTGGCTGGAGCAAGGACATGGGGTTGGGATCAGAGGCTGTCACCTACTCCAGTCAGTGGTAACTGAGGGGGCAGGGCCAGCTTGGTGTTTGGGCAGAGCAGATGAGACTTGAGTAAATGCAGTTGTAGGGAGAGGAGGTAATTGTTAGTGCTCTAAAATTTACTATAAAAGATTTCCTGTAAAGGAAAGGTGCTAGAAAATTATACTCTTGCTATTGAAGTTTGGAGCGTAAGCACATTTGCACACATGCGGGGAGCCTGCTCTGACATGCTGGAAATCCAGCACGTCGGAGCAGACTCAGTTAATTGAATCTGCTACAGCACATAAATTGCCGAGCTCTGGCGGCCTCCTGTGTCATGTCCGTCGGTGGCACAGCAAGCCTCCATGCTGAGAAAATGGCAGCAGTGCACTTCGAACTAAAACACATTTGTGCTTTAGCTCAAAGCTCACCACCACCATTTTCTCATTGTGGGTATGCACTGCTCTGCTGATACTTGTGATGTGTGGGTGCTTTTAATTAGTGCGGCTTGCTAATTAAAAGCGCCCAGCATTGCATTGGGAGCATGTGTAAAAATGCCTTTTAGATGGCTGTACAAGGCTGTGAAGAATCATGTTGCATGTTAAGTTTGTGAACAATACTGTCATGGTGTTTAGTGGTGTTCAGAGGCTATTTTTTATTGTTTGCAGTCATCTTATGGCTTCTTCAGAAACTGTCTTTGGAAACCAAGAGCTGACATTTCCTCCTCCTCCCCCCCCAATGCTGTTTTACTCCCTCCCCCCCCCCCCCCCCCCCCTTCTTTTTTTTCGCTCCTGGACTGATATTGCAGTGTGACTGGAAATAACATTCTTGGTTTTGAAGTATGATGTTCCTGTAGTTGAAGTCGGCTAACTCCCTTGATCCCTGTGGAAGAAGCTTTGATATTTTTATTTTCATTTTTTAATACTCTCCATATAGCATATTTGAGAGGTTTTGCTTAAAATAATACTAATTTATAGCTACCAGGTAAACTTTGTGCCTCAAGTCAAGTCAGTCCCAAGGCTGCTGCAACTATTGGGGCACCTTGGATGTTGTTGCTTCGTTGGTGATTCTTAGGTGCCACCAGGTCACTTTGCCCGATCTCCTCTTCAGGTCTGGATGGTTGTTGGCTTTCAGGGAGCTCATCTGCCATTTTACAGATCTTGTTTTTAGTCCTGCTGGGTGTCCACACACCTTCCTGTGGGGGAGGGCGGTCACACCGCAGGACAGGCTGGGGATACAGGCTGATTTTGGGCATACTCCCTCAAGGTGGGTTGACCAGAACCTGATGGCCTTCAATGTAGAGAAGTGTAAGGTGCTGCACCTCGGTAGGAAGAACCCTCAGGGTCAGCAGTGCTATGCTTGCTAGCACCATCATCGAAAGGGACTTGGGGTCTTGATTGACCACAAGATGAATTTGAGCCACCAGTGTGATGCTGTGGCTTGCAAAGCAAACCAACTCTGGAGTACATCCACTGATGCATCTCAAGCAAAACTAGGGAAGTCATCCTCCCACTTTACTTGGCCCTGGTGAGACCACAGCTGGAGTACTGGGCCCCCCACTTTAGGAAGGGTGTGGAGAAGCTTGAGAGAGTCCAGAGGAGAGCCACTCATATGATCCAAGGCCTGGAGGGAAGGCCGTATGAGAAGAGGCTGAGGGACTTTGTTACACAAATTGCCAATTGCTCAAATCACAAGCGAGACTTATAAAGGGGGATAGGGCAAGATGCCGCATTTTATTGATTACATGAGTTGGGCATAGAGGTTTGGGCACAGCATGCATGCAAACGCACACAGGCATACACATACTCAAAACAACCATTTTATTCACACATGCACCAGATATAGTTACCAGCAATAGTTGCTCAATATCAGCTCAGGGTGGCCAACCTGGGCTTATTGAGCAGATGATGATGATTTGAAGATAGCTGACTTGAAGATAACAGCTGGAGCGGGGAGAACAGATGCTTCTGTGCTCCAATGAAACAGCAGTAGAGAAAGAGACTCGCCCAATTTGGCATTTTCAAAGTGTTGTGTGGGGTTTTTTTTGTTTGTTTGTTTGTTTTTGTTTTTTTTTAATAGGGATTGGCATCCTTTTTTCAGTGCTTTGGGGTTTTTCTATACCCAGCTTTTGTTTTTGTGGTTGTTCTTTTGTCTTCAGCTTACCTTAGCCTTGGAGTGTTCTTGTTGCCCATTTGGCAGAATTTCTTCTTCTGTTATTTCCTTTGTGCCTTTGAGCTTCAAAGGGATTCTTCAGCTGTTTGTTGATTTCTGGCTGGTAACTTACATCTGGCACCTTGTTGCTTACATAAACAGTTAAATCTTCTGTCTCTTGCCATTCTCTCACGACTCACCCTTTCACACACACTCATACATAAAGGCTATGCAGAGTTCATTCACTTATGTCAAGCAGAAGGATACAAAAAGGAGTTTTACATTTGCTGACAGGACAAGACTAACATGATTATATTTTACTATTATTACATGCTCTGTTAACATCAGCTACATTAGTTCAGTTCATGCTAAAACTTGGGCCTCTTCATTCTGGAGAAGAGAAGGCTCGGAGGACATGGTGGCAACCTAAAGTGCATCAGGACCTGGGAGAACAACTGTTCACCAGAGCTCCCCAAGGGAAAACAAGATGCAATGGCCATAAACTCCAGGAAGGCTGATTTAGACTAGACATAAGAAAAAAGTTCTTTATGGTGTGTGTGTGTCCAGGATCTGGAACAAACTCCCCCCAGAAGTGATGCAGGCACCTACTCTGGACTCCTTTTTTGGTTTGTTTAAAAAAAAACAAACCAAAAAAACCAGGTGGATATATTTCTTGCTGGGGTCACTTAATCCCAGCTGACTTCTTGCCTGTGGCAGGGGGGGCTGGACTCAATCTCATGAGGTCACTTTCAGCCCCTAACGTTTATAAAAATCTATGGAATTCCTCACTGAGGCTAGTCCACGTGGGGGCACCAGCATAGTCACCGACAACCCAACCATGGAACAGGCTGTACCTGATTCATGGGGTACCAGCAGACTAAGGGAGGCCTGACCTGACAGCATTTGTGTCTCGGTGGTTGTTCTTGTTAGCAGATGCCAGCAGGGTTTGAATTACATTTTGACTGGAGGGAGCAGGGGTGGGGTTCCTGCTGCCTGACTCTGCTGCTGCTGTCCTGGCTTAGGGCCACATGCACCATTGTGTGTAGTGGGTGCTTCGCCTTGTGCTAGGGGTTGGAGGCCTGGACAGCCTTGTGCAGCACCGGGGTTCAGTCTGTTCCTGGACCCTGTGGGCAGTGTCGTCTGTACTGAGCTGCTGCCCTTTGTCAGCAGCTGTAGAACCGAGCCACCTCGAGTGGCTCCCAGAGCCTCTCGCCCTCTGTGCAGCGCCTCCTGCACCAAGCTCCCAGCCTTATTCTGGGGGTTGAGGACCTGAGCTGCCCTAGGGGCTCCAAAGATCCTGCTCCGTGCACCATGTCTCTGGCCGCACGCCAGAAATTGCAGACCCAAGCTGCCTCATGCAGCTTCCAGGGTCTGGAAGTCGTGCGCCGTGCTGCACACTGAGAGCCTAACTGTTGGAGCCGTGCCACACTCCCTGCTGATAGAAGTCTTCAGGGGCTCTTCCTGGGCTACTGCTTCGCCCTGATAAGCAGCTCTCCTCAGCTCTTCAAAGCCCCACTCTACTCTCTTCTTTGTCCCTGACACAGCTGCCCCTCGTACTGGGCACGCAGCTCCTTTTATATGCTCCAGGGCTCCGTATGATGTCAATCTAGCCAAACTGTCAGGCTGAGCAACCAATAGCTCTTCTTACTCAGATCAGCTGCATTTAACCTAGTAGAGGGTATGTATGTCTGGCAGTTTCTACTCTTAGAACTGCATAAGCCAAGTCCATCCCACTTTTTTGAGTGTTCAGTCTCCTCTACCCTAAAACAAATTCACCTAATTTTTATGCAGTACCTTTTCTTTAAAGTATTTTGAAATGTCCAGGCCCCAGGTAAAAAGGAAGTGAAGAAGCTTCAAGATGCCTTTCCTGAAGAAGGCATTCTATAAGCAAAGTTAGTATGCTACCACAATGGCAGTGGATGCTCCTGAAATGCCGTCAGCCATGTCTCTGAACAGGAGCAGTGTGCAGCCCTATTAGTACTGGACTTGCTTTTGGTGTGTACCGTAATTCAAGCCAGCTGATCAGTTGACTTTTTTCTCATGTGCTCTGGAGAAGTTCTGTCCTGTTGGCTCATAAGCTTCTCAGTGATGCAAAGGCAAGCGTTCTGCATATCAAATATCCAGGTCCTGCTTTGCTCACTTTTTAAGCAGCTGCTAAGGGGCATGGTATGACAGTTGTTTAACAGTTGCACAGTAACACTATGTAAAAACTTAAGACAACAAGGGAAGAATAACTTGTACAATTGAAACTATGGTAGGGGGAGAAAAGGCTTAGGTAAGAGGAGTGTGATTTATTCCAATTGTAATAAAATAACCTCTTATGACATAATTTCACATTGGTGCCAGTGAACATAAAATATGTTTGATAGAATTCTGACAGATGTTGGATACATCATTGGGCAAAAATGCATGCAGAGAAACAAATTGCGCTATGGGAATTTGTAACTAGTCTTTCTGTGTAGCTAATATTGCCAAACGTTCTGTGGTTAGTGTGCAGTTCCTCTATTCATTCTCTCCATTTTTTTTGTTTGCAGTCAGTGCTGAAGTTCAGATTTACTTTTCAGCTAATCAAAGACTTTGTTATTCTTTTCAACATGCTTGACTGCTTTCCATTTTCAGAAGGGCAAGAAAGGTCATACGGCTGTGTAGGAGCATGTTCTAGTTGCACCCATGGTTTTTTATTGCCTTGGTCTAAAGTCACAACTAGATGTTTCAGAACTTGGATGTCAGTGTCAGTCAACAGAAAAAATTGGTTGAGAGGGGGATTTTTAGATGTCGAGCTTGACCCTGACCGACCCATTGATTTTGTTTGTTTGTTTTGTTTTGGGGTTGTTGTTTTTTTGGAGGGTGGGGGTTGGCCAGCATCTTCATTTGTTTTTGTAATCTGTGCATGACCCACAAGCCTCTGTCACCTCCCCTTTAAGAAATCCTTGAGTCTGGTCTTCCCCAGGTGTTCTGAAATCCAAAGAATCAGGCAAAGTTGGGGGTGAGGGTGAATGTTGGTTATCTAAAGTGGGGGAAAGGGGACAGAGGGAGATGTCTCTTTCTTTTTTGCTCCCAGCTGCCAGAATGGTTCTCTTTGACTCTGCCATTCAAAATGTTTGCCTTGCTTATTACCAATTACCCTATTTGGTTATGTCTGTATGTTCACTGTGTGTTGCTCTAGTGAAGCACTGAAAGCCTCCAACGTGTGAAACAAGTATTTTAAGTGGAATGCTTTTTATAGATCCAATACCTTCCAATTTCCATCTGTATCTTCACTGTTCATGAAAGCCTACACCTTAAAGTTGTAGACTGAGTTAATCAGCACCAGACATTAACATGTAGCCATTTGCTTTTGACTATGACAACTCTTGAGTATAAAAAAACGACATGCTGTAAAGGTAGTTTGCAAAAGCCAAGAGTACACCCATGGGTGGGTCTAGAATTTTGAAAAAGGAGGTGCAAGTGGTGAGGTGCATCATCCCATATAAACCATCACACATTTTTCTCCAGTTAAAAATAAACTAGCTTTACTAGTAAGCTAGGAGCCTAGCTGCTTATTCAGTTTAAGATTGAAGAAAAACAAATATAACTTCATTGGAATGAGTTAAAAACAATCTGCAGGGCTGTGAAATAGGAGCTTAGTTACCCTAGCAGCTAACAGACAGGAGAATTGCAGAACAAAGGCTAGCTTGATTGGTGGAACATCAAGACCATTAGAAAGGAGAGGGCTGTTAACACCTATGGAATGACAAGTTTGGAATGAATCTGGTAGACTTATAAGGAGCCATGAAGTCAGTTGACTCCCTCAGCACTGCCTAACTAGGAATGCTGCTTCTATTGTCAGGCAGTTAGTTTTAAACTTTGGGTGGAGAGGAATTAAAGGTGGGTGCAAGTGCACCCCTCAGGATCTGCCCCTGTGTCCACCATTGCAGTATATGAGCATTGACAGAGACCTGAATTCTGTAGCCCAATTAAGCAGTAACTGAGTAAAATCAAATTTGTGATGGGAGAAGGAAGGGGGACTCTATATTTAAGTGGTGATACTTGCTGCAGAATAGTATTAATTGTTAACCAATGCATGGAACAGGTCTGTAAATAAGAATGTCATTTTTAGTTAAAATTGAGGGTGAACTCTGCTAATGTGATGAATAGTCTGCTAAAAGGACAACTTGATCATTGGATGGGTGAAGAAGGAAGTTTCCTCCTTCATAGCATTGCCACATGCATCAACACGTCTTTCACATTTCTCTGAAACCTCAATCCAGACAGAGAGAGAGAATGCCAGGCATGGCCCTTTCTTCAGCTGCAGAAATTCCTCTCCTAGTAGCAGTTTGGTTATGAGTCACAACTGACCAAGGTAGAGCTTAGATCAGTTTTTAGAACTGGGAACCAAAGGTTTAAACCACAGTATGTGTGCAGCTGCTCATCTCTAGTGATTACATGCAAAAAGGATAAATATTTAAATATCTGACAAATGCTTTCTTTAAATCTACATCTGTTTGTCTATACTAAGGTGCATGTACCACCCCCCCCCCCTCCGATTTGTGTGCAGGTTGGGGCAGATGTTGGCTGCTGAGGTGGGCTTGGAGCTTCACGCCTTTCTGCCCTCCCCAGAGGGCGCCATGCTGGCCACACTGCCATGGCAAGGTGCCCCTTTCTGACCCAGCAGTAATGGGGGTGGTGGCAGTGTGGAGTTGTGCCCTCCACTTCCGTTGAGTGGGTAGGGGATGCATGGCCAGCATGGGGCTCCTGGGAGCAAGGTAGCAGGGCAGGGAGCCCCAAACCTGAAGCAGGCAGCCCACATCTGGCCCCACCACACACGGCTCTGGTTGGGCTGTGTTGCTGAGTGGGGAGGGGGAAGGGTGGTCATCCTAGCTCTTCTGGGAATGTCAGGAACTGGGGACAGCAGATGAAGTGGCTAACTGCAAGGGCCAAGGTAGCCAAGGAGAAGTGTGGCTGAGTTCTAACATTTAAACACCAAAACAACTGGCGGACATAGGAGGGTCAATGGGACTAGGCTTTTCTCCTGGACACTTGGGCTGAGGGAGAAATGTAAGTTTTAAAGAAAGCCATGGATTTGAGAGGTAGGCTTGATTTTTTGTTTGTTTTGGGGGGGTGGGGGGAGGGCTGGGAATGGAGAATGACTGTCTGGTCCAGACTTTCTAAGGGGTAGGCATTGGGATGAGTGGGGACTAAATTGATGAAACAAACCATCTGTCGAGAGAGAAACCTTTGCCTGCTTTTTGTAGATAAAATTTAACCTTCTGTGCTGAGTATGTATTTCATACAGTTTTGAGGGAAGAGGGGATGTGATCATCAGAAAAAACAATGAAAATTCCAAAACAGAAAGTGAAGACTGCTAAATTTAATTTATGAGAAGTAGACCACTAAAATAAAAGACCATTTAATAGTAACGTTCTCAAGGACACTCATCCAAATCATCTGTACCAAAATGTTCAAAACAACTTCAGACTTGGAAAGAGCCACTTCTGTTCATCACATAGCTTTTTCTCAGACTTGAAATATAAATATTTTAATGGCCTAATCTTTCTGCAAAAGTAGATAGTCTGGCCCTCATGAAAAATTGTGTTCCTGAATAATGCACAACTATTTTATTAATCTCAATATCCCTCACTATAGTTACAAAGCATGCACATTTTTCTTCTTCTGATATAAAATAATGACTCCTGAACCTAGACAAACACCTAAGATACAAGCGTGTATGCTTTACATCACAAATTGTTAATTTTTGTTTTTAAAAAAAGGAATTCTTTAAGATGCTATCAACCATCAGACTATTGCAGAACAATTATGTATTGTTTTCACATACAGTGTTTAAAGCAAACAAGGGCTTGGTTCAGTCCATGCAGGTGTCAAAGGAAAGTTTAGGATGGCTCTTATGGCTCCTTATTTAGCTCTAAAACAAACAAATACCTGGAGCACAGTTCAGAGTAACTGGGTGCAGGCTACTATGGACAATGCTTCCATTTTGGTGCTCTGTGTGAAGTATTGACCGGGGGGGGAAATGTCTTTATGTAAACCTTTAACTCATGCTTCCCCTTATAGTTTGTAGCCTTTTGAGTTAAATTGATGCGACATATTCTCTTTAATTTCTTCTAGCATTCATGGCAATCATTTTACATTTAAAGGCACAAAACTTTGAGGCCAATGTTATAAGTCTGAGTCCTTTAAAGTTTTTCTTTGTGAAGTGCAGTAATGTATATCTAGTCTATTTGTTGTAGACTTTTGTGACTTGTGTCTTTCACGGGATGTGGGAGGCTCAGCACATTACTGAAGATCTGCTGGCACTTCAGGGCAACAATAGATTCTGGTATCACTTAGCCTGAGTTAGAATTGGTCCTAAATGACCTCTACCCACAGCAATTTTATACAATGCTTTAAAAAATGTTGTTTGTACTAATTTAAGTGTTTGGCACTGAACTGAATAACTGATGCACTCCTTTTATGCAAGAGATGAGAATCTGATTTAGATTTCAAGGAGATGTGGAAAAATAAATCTGAAGAAGCCAATGGTGGAAATCTTTTGGCAATGAAGTAACATCCTCAGCAATGGTACAAAACCAGAAACACTTCTCGGTTTTTTGTTTTTGTTTTTTGCTTCGACTCGCACATTTATTTTCAGCCCTCTGCACAATGGTTAATTGATCTTGTTGATTGATTGAATTAAAAAGATGTGAGATTAAAGCTTGTAAAACTTGTCTGAATGTTTTGCTTCCAGTACATCTTTTAGACACCATAGCCTGTTATGTTGTATGCTAATAAAGTAAAATTTTAGCTACTAGAATATTCTGAACAAAAGCAGTGATTTATCATGGAAAATCTTTGAATGTATTAAAACCAAACTTGGGGTTTAGAAACAAATTTCACAGTTTTCTTTATTTTATTGTATTTTACACACTTGTTGCCTGAATTCCTTTGGAAGCCTGGAAAACGTGAAACCATATGGCAGAACTGAATTCTAAATTCTAGACTGTAGAAGGTGTGGATGGTACTTTTTGCTTCCAACTAGACCAAATATCTCAGGTGGTAGGCAAGGGGGAAGGGGCAGGGTGGCAGTTCAGTGCATAACTGCCCTATCTTTTATTTGTCCCATGGGGAAGGCAAATTTTGGATTTTTTGATCTTGTGCCTCCAAAGTTATTTCCTACATAGAAGAATCTTGATGAGAAATTGGAGCGTTTTATGGTAAATTATCAAGATTTAAATACCATGGAGAAGAGTTCTTGAAGTGTCTTACAGTGCTTCCATTCAGGCTTGTGGTACCTGGAACATGTAAGCTTCCCAAGAGAGCTGGAGGGGGGTGGGCTGTTTCAGCTCTTGATGACACCCTGAGCTGGAGCTGATTACTAAAGTCCAATGACAGCACAGTGTGTGACCTTTGCAGATCTTGAAACACTCTTGTGGACTTCATAATGTCTTGGAGAAGAGAACGTGGTTACTTCACAAAATAGATGCTAGTAATAAGATCTTACTTAAGGCTTTATCGATAAATGTCAGTTCTTTTTATGTAAGTATCTTCATCCTCACTTTATTGGTTAGCAAACTGAGGGCAGTTCACTCAGGTAGTGAGTTGCACAGCTTGGAACAGAACCCAATCCCTTGGTTTCCAGCCCAGGGCTATAGCTGCGTGGAAGGCGGGGGTGGGGGGTGGGGGGAAGGTTAACTTTAATAATATTGAGGGACCCAAATGAAAGATGCATGTAATATGTCATTTCATGCACATGCTATAGAGGAAGCACAGTATGGCCCATATTCAAACTATATTCCTTACCCTGTATTCATAATTACAGAATTTTTCCCTTCCTCTGGAGAGTTCTAGCACTTCTCTGATTTGTGCAAATTTTGAAGTTTGTTAGGGAGGCAGAATTTGAAGGATACAGAGGTTGCTTTAATTGGGACTGCTTAAATCAGTGCAGATTTAGTGATTTTATGAACTACTGAGTCTTCCAATTGGAGAACTGCTGCATACAATTTGGTTTTCAGCTTGGATCCAAAAACTTTCAACTTTCTGTTGGCCCTAGGCATGCATTGCCCTGCTGCCATGACTTCACTTTACACTCCAATGCTGCTGTTCCCAAATAGGATACAGGCAAATTAATGCTAGCAGCAGTCTACCACTTTCCCTATCATCTAAGTAG
>NW_005842954.1:196317-201615 GCF_000455745.1 Alligator sinensis | reverse complement strand
ATTCCTGTCCATCTTTCTCTGATCTGGGATTAATAAACCTATGTGCTCCCCAAGTCTTACTTTGTGAAGTCTTGTGCATTCCTGAGAGACGGAACAACAAGGAAAGGAGGCAACAGATGGCAAATGTGACAGAACTCACTTTTAGCCACAGTACCTCAATGAATCTGCCAAACAATTTCCTCTTGTGCACATTCACTATCATACATAAACATGTGGAAAAATAGTGTTTAATTACAGAAGTATTACTTTAGTGCACAGGATGTAATATATTGAGTGTAACATCTAAATTGTAGTGATTTATTTGTTAAATACCTTGGGGGTATTAAAAGGTAATTACTCACAAAGGCGAGGGACAAGTTGCACACAAACCGGTTTAAGTGACCGGAAATGGGTTTAAACCTGTAACAGAATAGAAGTTCAGTACACATACACCAGTTTCAAAATGGCTGAAACTGGTTTGAGATAAATCTGGCTAAATGTAGTATCAGACTTAACTGATTTGGGTCAAACTGGTTTATGAAACTTCTGTCCCAGATTCCTTCCTGGTGCAAGTTAAATCACAGTCCACCAGCATCTTGGCATTTTGCAGCCCTGGGCTGGGCTGGGCTGTCTGCTCCAGAGACGGGTATTCATATCTTTCTTTTTAAAGGCTGGTACTAAGGAGACTTCCCTCTTAAATTCCTCATTTTTTTTATATGAGCTAAAGATAAATTAAGAATTGTTCTTCTTGACATTATAGCCCAACAGATATTTAAAAGACATGGAAAAAAAACATTAAATTGCTTAGTAAAGTATAGGATCATGACCTACATTGTAGTTAAAGTTTGCTTTTCTTAGTTTGAAATAAATCTTTCCCTGGTGCATGTGGGATAACAAAAGCAGACACACGTCAGTTTGAAATTCTGGTTTTCATTCCATTGATTAGTTTGGTATCCTTTTTGGGGCATGCAAAAAGGCTATTCTCCATGCAAAAAAAAGTAGTGAAAATGTTTCTATAATGGCACTAGTCGAACCTTATTTTTAAAAAGGCCAAATTGTTCTAATTTGCACACCAGTGCGCTATTTATAGACTTAGATTTGCAAAGCTTGTCCTTCCTATGATGAGACAATCAGTCTACCGATTCTATCTGTTCCTGTAGTTCCAAGTTGCATAGTAAGTTCTTCACTTTTAGAATAATCAGTGTCTGCATCATTACTTGGTTGGCTTGGTGACACACCGTACTTTTTGACAATCGACAGATGTCAGTGGTGGATCAAGGATGATATTTACTTCCTAAACTACAGCTGCCATATCTTTCCTTTGTGCTAGTAGGCTTGCATGTGTGTCACAGAGCACTGAGGTGCCCTGCTCCTAGAGAGGGGAAACTGCAGGGGAAAGAGCCCTAGCAGGGAATAAGGAGCCCTGCTGTGGGTTGCCAGGGCAACCAGGAGGTCAGCTGACTGTAAGGGGCAGGGCCTGGCTCTTATAAAGCCCAGGAGCTGAGGCCAGAGGGAGTTCCCGCCCAGCACCCAGACAGAGAGGACCTCCTGGAGCAAAGATGCGAGAAGGAGCCTGACTGCAGGTACAGCTTAACCTGAGTAAAGGAGGGCAGCTCTGAGACGTTTGAGCAATGTTGTTTTAGCCGGGCGGCTTTAAGTTACGTTATAGCCTAGGGGCTTGTGTTTTGCTTTGTTGCTGTTTATCACCGGTGGTTTGGGTGAGGCTATTAGGGGTTGGAGGAGGCCTCATAGGGGACTCAGCAGAGTGTGAGGACCCCAGCACCAGTGAGGGCGCAGCATTTGGGGTGCATAGAACCCTAGCCCCAGAGAGGGGCAGTTGAGAAACCCCAGAGCGGGGGCAGTTTTACTGAGAAGGCCCCAGAGAGGGGCAGCATTATTGAGGAGCTTGAGAGAGAGGGGGCAGCCTTACTGGGAAGCCTGGTGCGGGCACAGTGAGCCCCAGAGAGGGGGCAGCATTATTGAGACGCCCCAGTGTGGGCACGGAGAGCCCCAGGAGAGGGCACCATTATTGAGGAGCCCCAGTGCGGGCGTAGCGAGTCCAGAGAGGGCGTAGCATCACTGAGAAGGCCCCAGAGCTGGGGCAGCATTGTAGATAAGGCCCCGGAGAAGAGGGCACAGAGTGAGGTAGGGCTGGGGAGAGCCCTAGCACCAGAGGGAGCGTGCATCAAAGGAAGGAAGGCCCAGAGAGAACAAGAAGGGGCCGGATAGTGATAGAGCTGAGACAGCGGCTATTCCATCAGCGAGGTGTGGACTGCGGTGTAGGGGAGGAAATGGAGCCGCAGATAGCGCCCCCTGGCAGCGGGTCTTTACAAGGGCATCCTCCCGCTAATTAACACCAATTAATCAATCAATAACAAGGCATGGCAGACGAGTAGGCGGGCTGTTGACCCAGGAACAGGTGTGCGGGCCACATTAAGGTCGGCACAGAGCAGATAGCTGTTACAATGTGACACAAGGGCAGAGAGATTAGATCAGCATTCCTTCTCGTTACTTGTGATGCACCAGAAAGAATGAAGTGAAGGCTAGCTGGAAAACAGAAGTGATTAAAAGGTGTCATTTAAATTAAATGCAAGTTGAAACAGTTTGTTTTGATTATAAGACAAATCCAGTAACATGCAGGTGTGTAGTATGTGGTGCTTTTTAGTTACTATTTCATTCTTAAGTTCTTGAATTTCTCTACGTTTAGATAAGAACTGTAGACAAAAATATCTTCTGAAATCAAATTAATGAATGTTGTAGTAGATGTTCTAAAAATCGGACATAATTAGGTATTTTTCTGGTTCGGAGACTGCAAACCCCCTTGCTGAAAGGAGTACTTCTGGGGGCAAAGGTCAGAGGTTAGGGGGCGCAGTTTGCAGTCTCAAGTTGGTGACCAGGGGCCAGGGCATCGGTCAAGGGGCCGGGCTACCCCTGCAGCCCTCAGCAGTTTTCCAAAACTTGGTAAGGTGAAATAATTGCCTGCCCCTAGGTTGGAGGTAATTTTGTCCTTTTAATAAATAAGTTCAAGTCTACTAACCAAGAGAGAGAACAGAACTTTGACATTTCTATGATATATAAGCTTTTTTGGGACAAAGACTAAGTTTTTACGAGGAGGAAAAGATGGTTTATAGTTTATATTCCAATGCTTCATTTGCTAGGCTTATTGACTGACTTATCTCTCAGAGAAACTGGAAAATGCCAAACCAATCACTGTAACAATTTATCAGTTGCAATGAAGACCTAAAAAATATAATAGGGATTCTCCAAGGCAGCACTGAAGTAAAGCAGCTGCTTCTGTAAAAAGATACAGCAATGTCTCTAAAAGTGTAAAGACCAGATCTACTTTTGCGTGTCACAAGCTGGAAATGGAATGACCTGTTTGCTCTTAGGAACAGGTTTTATTAACATATACCTTCTTGATGGAGAGCTTGCTTATACACCTTATTAAAAACTTTCTTCAAAGGAATTGAAAAAAAATTCACCAGCATTCAGACAAAGATCAGTGTGATATGTTGTTTTAAAGGAAACAAGTTGTGCTTACAAATAAGTGGCATCGTTCATATTCATTGCAACAGATTGTGAGTTTTCCTATGAAATTCTTCTTGCTGAAAAGTACCAGTTTGTCTCTAATGGACTTTTTCAAAATAATCACAGTGGAGCATCTTTTGGAATTTACAAAGATGTCAGCTATGTTATTCCATTATGACTTCACTCTTTTACTGAGTTTCATTAGAATTTCTTTTTGGACTTTTATTTCATTTCTACCATAGCCCGTTTTGTCCCTTGTTTCCCATTTCCCTTTGACCTGAAGTTGGAAAATTCCACTTCTGCTCCATTACTACCCATAATTTGTTAGTATCTGTCACCAGCTACAGTCCCCCAACACATTTTTGCCATCATTGGCCACGCAAACAGAGTCAATCTAGGCCATGACTCCAGAAAGGTAGAGAGATCAGACATGACAAAACACATGGAACACAGTCTAGGAGCAAATATGCTATAAAAGGTTAGCTCAAGAGACAAGCCAGCCAGACCAGTCTACAGAGAAGCGCTTGGCTTCACTGCTGTTTGCTGCAATTCTGGCAGCTGTCGAGTAGCTTCGCTCAGTAGATTTTAGTGCAGCCTGTCAGAGTAGGTCCAGAACTGATGGCAAGCTCCCATAGCTGTGGAACTGGCCACAGAATGCCTCTCAAAGTCCAGCTTCCTATCTTGGATGATTCATAGATTTAGGGTTGGAAGGGACCAAAGTAGATCATCAAGTCTGACCCCCTGCCCTGGGCAGGAGAGAATACTGGGCTTGTATGACCCCAGCTAGGTAATTGTCAAGCCTCCTCTTAAAGACCCCCAAGGTAGGAGCCGGCACCATTTCCCTTGGAAGTTCATTCCAGGTTCTAGGTGTCCTGACTGTGAAATAGTGTCTTCTAATGTCCAGCCTGAACCTACTCTCAAACAACTTATGGCCGTTATTCCTTGTTACTTCAGGAGGTGCACGGGTGAACAGGGTTTCTCCCATTCCCTGGTGGTCCCCCCGGTAAGCTTGTAGATGGCCACCAGGTCCCCTCTCAGCCTTCTCTTGTGAAGGCTGAACAGGTTCAGGCCCCGTAGCCTCTTCTCTTAGGGTCAGCCCTGCTGTCCCTGGATCATGCGAGTGGCCCTCCTCTGGACCCTCTCGATGCTGGCCACATCTCTCCTAAAGTGCAACGCCCAGAACTGGACACAGTACTCCAACTGTGGCCTGACCAGTGTTGCATAAGGGGGAGGATCACTTCCTTGGCCCTGCTTGTGATGCATCTGTGGATGCATGACAAGGCGTGGTTGGCCTTACTGACTGCGTCCTCACATTGGCGGTCCATGTTCATTTTGGAATCGATAATGACTCCAAGATCGCTTTCTGCCACTGTGCTATCGAGAAGGGAGTTCCCCAGCCTATAGGTATGCTGCAGGTTCTTACTGCCCAAGTGCAGTACCCTGTACTTGTCAGTATTGAATCCCATCCTATTCTCATTTGCCCACCCCTATAACCTGTCCAGGTCCAGCTGTATCCTGTCCCTCCCTTCTAACATGCTCACCTCGCCCAAAATCTTGGTGTCGTCAGCAAATTTGAACAAGGTGCTTTTCACCCCCTTGTCTAAGTCGCTGATAAAGAAATTGAACAGTGCAGGCCCGAGGACCGAGCCCTGGGGGACTCCATTGCCCACATCCCTCCAGGTCGAATATGACCCATCCACCACCACTCTTTGGGCACGGCCCCTCAGCCAGTTTGCGACCCATCTGACTGTGTAGGCATCAATGCCACAGTCGCCTAGCTTTTTAATGAGA
>NW_005842954.1:189375-195470 GCF_000455745.1 Alligator sinensis | reverse complement strand
GCCACTCACATCCTAGCTCCTGCCTCTTTGACTGCTAGCAGGAAACTGCTAGTCTGGCTTCAGCCCTGGGCTTTGTAAGGGCCAGGCCCTGCCTCCTACAGGCAGCTGGCTCTCCTTAGTTGCCCCGGCAACCCACAGCTGGGCTCGTTCCCCTGGCAACACTCAGCTGGGCTCGTTATGACCTGCCAGGGCTCTCTCTCTCTCCCTGGCAGTTTCTCCCCTCTAGGAGCAGAGCACCGAGGTGCTCTGCGACAGTGTTATCAAAAAATGTGAACAGGGTGCTTTTCACCCCCTCGTCCAAGTCGCTAATAAAGAGATTAAACAGTGTGGGCCCAAGGACTGAGCCTTGGGGGGGCCCCACTGCCCACATACCTCCAGGTCGAATATGACCCGTCCACCACCACTCTCTGGGTGCAGTCCTTCAGCCAATTTGCAACCCATCTCACTGTGTAGGCATCAATGCCATAGTCGCCTAGCTTTTTAATGAGAATGGGGTGGGAGACGGTGTCAAAGGCCTTCCTGAAGTCCAGAAAGACTACATCCACTGCGACACCTGTGTCCAATGATTTTGTGACCTGATCGTAGAAGGCAATTGGTTTGGTCTGACAGGACCTGCTCCTAATGAAGCCATGCTGGTTGCCCCTGAGCATCGTCCCTCCTGCCGGTTCTTCCCAGATGTGCTCCTGGATGATCTTCTCAAAGAGCTTCCCCAAGATCGAAGTAAGACTAACGGGCCTATAGTTGCCCGGGTCCTCCCTCCCCGCTTTTTTGAAAATGGGGACCACAGTGGCCCTCTTCCAGTTATCTGGAAGCTGGCCAGAGCACTATGAGTGCTCGTAAAGCCGTGCCAGGGCCCCTCAATAACCCCTGCCAATTCCCTCAGCACCCTGGGGCGGAGAGCATCTGGACCTGCTGATTTGAACACGTCCAGCCCCTCCAGAAGTTCCCTAACTCGGTCCTCCCTGACCCTAGGCCTGTCAGAGTCTCTCCTGAGTGCATCCTGAATCCCAGTGGAGGAGTCCTGATCCCTGCTCAAAAAATGGAGGCAAATTGTTAAAAAGGTCTGCCTTTTCCTCTGGTGCAACCACCAGATTGCCTAGCATATCCCACAGGTGCCCCATGTTACCCGTTGCTTTCTTCATACTCCTTTAGCATTAGTGTAGGAGCATTAGTATAGCATTAGTGTATTTAAAAAAGAACTTTTTGTTGTCCTTGATGCTAGCCCTAGTTCCGTATCTGCCTTAGCTTTCCTAACAGCCCCCCTACAAGCCCGAGTGATGGAGGTATACTCCTCTTTGGTGATAGCCCCTCCCTTCCACTGGGTGTACACCTCTTTTTTTGGCTTTCAGGTGTTCCTGAATGCTTTTGAGCCAAGGGGGCTTTTGAGCACTCTCGCCCCCTTTGATTCTCGTTGGGACTGTCACCCCTTGGGCACGGAGGATCGTCTCCTTAAGGAACGACCACTCATTTTGGACACCCAGTTCCCCAACTCTCCAGGACCCCAGTGCCTCTCCTACCAATCTCCTCAACTCATTTAAGTTGGTCCTCTTGAAGTCAAGGGCTACTGCCTTACTGCAGGCCCTTGACACCTTGCGCTGTATGGTGAATTCCAGTAGGCAATGATCACTGTCATCCAGGTGGTCAAGAACCTGGAGTCCCCTCAACAAGTCATCGCCTGTGGCCAGAACCAGATCCAGGAGGGCATTCCCCCTGGTGGGACTGTGCACCTCCTGGGTTAAGTGGAGGTCCTGTATCTCAGCAAGGAACTTTCATGAGTGGTCCGACCTGGCTGACTGCTCTTCTCAGCAGATGTCCAGGTAATTTAGATCACCCATGATGACTACATCCCTTGCCTTAAGTGCCTCCACAAGCTGGTCCGAGAATTCACGGTCCAGCTCTTCCCCTTGGTTGGGTGGTCTGTAGTAGACCCCCACCATTAAGTCCCTTTCCCCCCAATCTCTGTATTCTGATCCAGACCACTTCAGCCTGCCCCTCCTTTGACCCCATCCTGTTGATTGAGGATGTGTATTGCTCTTTGATGTAGAGCGCTACACCCTCGCCTTTCCTCCCCGTTCTGTCCCGCCTCCTGCTTATTTCCCATGCTTTGAGCATTAGTGAAGAGGCATTTAAGGCCTTGTATTGGTGCATGCACCCCCCTCCCCCCAATTCTTAGGACTATCGGGACCCCCGTCACTTACCTGGGTACTCCTTGTGCTCGTCACCTGTCTTGGTTGGGAGGTGTCCTCCTGTGGTCCCATCCCCTGGCGAAGCTACTTTAAAGCATGCTGTACAAGATCAGCCAACCTGGAAGAAAAGACACGCTTGCCTTTAGGGGAGAGATGTAGCCCATCCCTCCCAAGCACGTCCCCTGTGCGCAAGTGTGGGTTGTCCAGAAACCTGAGGCCTGCCTGGCCGCACCAGCTCCGTAGCCGCTGGTTAATCTCGTCAATGCACGCCTCATGTCATCGTCTGTGTCTGCTTACCAGGAGAATAAAGGAGAATACCACCTGTGCCCCCATCTCCTTGAGCTTGACCCAGCTTCAAAGTCCTTCATGATGTGGTCTGTGTTGCCCCTGGCCACGCCATTTGTTTCCACATGGATAAGGACCATGGGGTACTCGTCGAATGAAGGCTGGTATCCTCTCTCTGATGTGTTGGATTCGAGTCCCAGGCATGTAGCAGACTTCGCATGCCATGGGGTTGGGTCGGCAGATGGGACCCTCTGTTCCCCTTAGGATGGAATCCCCAATGACAAGGACCCGGCATTTCTTCCTCCTTGTGCTCCCCCTCTGCGCTGTCTGTGTCATGCGTGGAGCGGCACCTTCCTTGCTGGAGGCATCCCCTTCGTCCTTATCCTCCAGGGCTGCCAGGGCCTTGTATCTGATCCTGAGTTGTACCTGGGGAGCCTCCACCATGCTAGCCCGAGCAGCCCTGGTTCTGGTGGGTACTTTCCACCACACCTCTGTTGTGCACCTCTCCTGGGGGGGTCTGTATCCTGGATGCCTGGTCCTGCAGCGAACAGAAATAGGTGTCAGTCTCATCCTCTGCAGCCCTAATCCACTGCAGCCTGCTTACCTCAACCTGGAGCTCCCTCACCTGCTCCTCCAGGGCCCTAAGCCGGGCACAGGAGGGACAGGCAAGGGAACCACCCAATCCCTCCCCTACCGCCAGCTGCTGGGTCCCTACCAGGCCACCCCCACAGACAGGAGGGTGGGGGGCCACTGACCCCACCATGAGCTCCGTCTGGATGGAGGCCCGAGAGAAGCCCAGGGTAGGCAGCGCCACTGGGGCGGAGCGCCTAGCAGCTGCGCTCCATGTCTGTACCATGTCTGTGGAGCTGTGAGTCTACATCCCTAGTCTGTTGGAGGCCCCTTGTGGACCACTGCTGTGCATACACCGATGCAAATGCTGGCGCGCCCTTACAGAGTGCGCCTGTTTGTGCACACTGCCCGTGCGTGGCCCAGGAGCACGGCTCCCTGTTGGCTGAGCTAAATGGGATCCAGAGGGTTTCCCTTCCGAATCTGCCTCGGTTGCACCGGCTCCCTCTGCCCTCTACCCCACTTTCCTTAAGGGGATCAGGTGCTGCTGCCCCCTCCGTTGCCACTGCTGCTGCCGCCACCAGGGAGGGAAGGAGGCATGTGTGTGTGGACACACACACACACACACACACAGAGCAGATCCTTTGCTGCTCCTTAGATCTGATAGTGTTATCAAAAACTATGCCCACGTGAGTTGCATTGCTATGTAGTGCACTTATCTGAGCTTGGTGAGGAGTACCTGACCTGTGCACTGCTTTTAAAATTGTGTTTTAAATGTGTCATGGTTTTCGCCTCCTGTTGCTTGCTGCTGACCAGACTGGAGGCAAAAAATGCAGCATATTTAAAACCATGGTTTTTGTCTCCCGGCCATCAGGAGCAAATGGAAGGGCTGTGGGGCTCCTCTATCAAGCATCAGCAGTGAAAGGCATGTCAGGAGAAACACCAAGATTAAAGGAGCCACTGTACCATGAGCTGGGCCCTCAATTTAAACCAAGCCCTAGCCATGAAGAAACTGTGACTAGGGACAGACATTACACACAAACTGGTTTAAGTGATCAGAAACTGGTTAAAATCTGTAACAGAACAGATGTTCAGTGCACATAAACCAGCTTGAAAATGGCTGAAACTGGTTTGAGATATATTCAACCAGGTTTAGTATCAGACTTAACTGATTTGGGTCTCATCAGTTTGTGCAATGTCTGTCCCAGACCCCTTCCTGGTTTTAAGTTGAACCAGGACCCCGACCCCCCCCAGCATCCTGGCGTGCTCTCTGGGCTGGGCTCTCTGCTCCACAGCAGAGCTGGCCCTACCCCTCTGCTCCCTGGCTACAGCTCTGGCAGAGACTGTAAATGTTTGCCTGGCTTCCCCATGCTCCCCTCCTTCCTCCTTTTGCTACTCCCTGCTAAGCAGGGATTCCTTCCTTCTCTCCCCTTTATACAGACACCTCCCATTACTAGCTAGCAGACCACATGATGGCTACTGTCTGTGCTCTGGGAGACTGGGCAAAGGCAGACAGGACAATGTCTGCTTAAGGCTTTTTGGAGCTAATCAGTAGGTAGCTGGTAACGTACCTCCATTCCTTCCTTGGAATTAGTTGTTTAAGAAAAGCTTGAATTAATGAGAAGGGCTTTTTTTTCTTTGTTTTCGTAATGGGCTGATAAACACTGAGTTAAGGGTGATTACACACTGTGTTATCAACTCCCTGCTGGGTTGCTGGGGGGGGTGGGGGAAGGAGTATTCCTCCCTAATTGGAATGTCCTGCCAGGGCCTAGCCATGCTCCCTCTCAGCTCAGCACTGTGGAAGGGAAGGGAAGGGAGTGCTGCTCTAGCACTGTTTCCGCGCCCCCCCCCCCCCCCCCCCGGAGGAGCGCTGCTCCAGCACTGCCCTAGTATCTAGCCTGAGCCACTGCAGAAAGGCAAACACATACCTGGGATGTCTATGCAGTTACAAACCGGTTTAGCCTAGACAGGTAGGACTAACCTGCAAAGATTGAATCAGTTCAGGCTCAGGCTTTTTGAATGTCTGCCCCTAGCCTGTAGGTGAAACATGTATAGAAGCCAGATTCCTATGGCAGCATTCAGCTGCCTGAATCATGAGATGATCTTTTGTTGCCCTCAGTCCTTTTTTCCAGAAAATAAACATCTCTGCTCACTGGTTACAGAAGTTGGCAAGTGGATTGAAAAAATTTTTTCCAATGCCCTAAGTAGAGCATGATCTGATTTTTGCCTGTTTATTTGATTTATATTTAGTAAACAAAACAAAAAAAGTACCCCCACGTTAATTTTATATCCCAATAGCCACAAGTATTTGAACTGAATTATTTGATTAGGAAAAAATTTAAAGACAACACACTTTATGTGGTTTAAATGTTATATTCAAATGAATTCAAAGCTTTATGTAGAAAGATATTAATTTTATTGGAATACTTGTAAAAATGTAAAGACAATACACAATACCAGGGGTTTGGGTTGTAGCCGTGTTGGTCTAAGGACATGGCAGACAAGGTTCCTTGGGTGAATTTGATATCTTTTATTAGACCAACCCAAATGGTTGGAGAATAGTTATTAAGCAAGCTTTCGCGTTCAAAAACCCTTCATCAGGCTAAGGAAGCTGCAGCAGTCGGTGTGCGCTCTTCCTGGATGGAATGAAAAGTAAACAAGCCAGGGGCTGGGCTGGGGAGTCAGTAGCCAGGCAGATTATAATGTATCAAAAATCCAATGTCTATGTTTAGTCCATGATCTCTAGTATCCAGCAGGTTGATGAAATGGAGCTCATAGGCTCGTCTCTGGGAAGTGTTGTGTAAGTTTCCCTTGAGGATTAGGACTGAGAGATTGGAGAGAGAGTGGCCCTCCTGTGAGAAATGTGCCCCCACCGGTAATTGAGTGTTTCTGTCTTTGATGGATTTCCAGTGTGTGTTCATTCTGGTGCGCAGTTGTTGTTTGGTCTCTCCTACATATTTTCCATCAGGGCATTTGGTGCATTGGATGAGGTATATTACATTTCTGGAGGTGCAGCTGTAAGATCCTGGGATGCTGATGGCTCTGTTGTGGGGTGTA
>NW_005842954.1:172292-189204 GCF_000455745.1 Alligator sinensis | reverse complement strand
TGGGTGAAAGCCTTTTTAAGATTGGTGAGGTGGCAATCCCAGGTGTTCTCTTCAGTACAAATGTGGTGGTATCTGAGGGCTTGGCTGTATATCACAGCTTTTTTGGTGTGTTTAGGGTGATTGCTGGTTCTGTGCAGATATGTATGTTGGTCCGTGGGTTTCTTGTATACTGTGGTCTGTATTTTACCCTTCTGGATACTGATCATTGTGTCTAAAAAGGAGATGTTGGTGCTGGAGTATTCTAAAGAAAGTCGGATGGAGGGATGGTGACTGTTGAATTTCTGGTGGAACTCAGTCAGAGATTTTTAGACATTTGAGTTTTTTGTTTTTTTTTTAAACCCACAGACCAACATACGTATCTGCACAGAACATGTGATTGCTTTCCTCACATGTGATTATGATTGCTTTGCTTTCCTTAGACATTACCATTTCAGTGGAGAAGAGGAAAAGACCAGTATGAAGGCAAATATGTCATTACAGTCAAGGTCCTGGGTGGATCATTGGGGCTAAGTACAGACCATCAAAAAGCCCAAGGCTGAATAGACTCAAGCCTAAGCACCAAACATGCTTTTCTACTGTGGATTTTAGGTTCCCCAACTTTTTCTGTGGGGCTGAGTACAGACCGTCAAAAAGCCCAAGGCTGAATTGATTCAGTCTTTGCAGGTTAGTCTAAACTGCAGAGATTAAATTCAGAAACAATTGGACTGACATTTACCTTTGATTCAGGAAATGCAGCCACATGTCTGCAGTGGCTCAAGCCAGAAGCCAGGGGAGCACTAGAGCATGGCTCTCTGGCACGTAGCCAACATGGGCTGTGTGTTTGCTTCCTCTTCCTGCTGCCCCTGAGGTCTCTGGGATTTGCAGCCCAGAAACACAGCAACAGGACTCTGCATGGTTGCTCATCACTTCCTCTTCCTGCTTTCAGGTGCCTCTGAGATTTGGGTGTTTTGGAATCTGTTCTCTTCAGGAACTTGAAGGAGGCATGATGCTTCAGAAAGACACCTGCCTTTCCTGAACTCTGGTCTGTTCAGGCTGCATTCCTTTCTTCCCCTTTTGGGGCATCTTGATTGAGCATTCCCTATGAGTATCTTAGTATGCTCTTGTGCTTTTTGTGCTTCTTCCTGCCAACCACTTTACAGGCCTATAACAATCAGGCAGTGTCTGAGAAGAAATAAACATAGTAGCTGAATATTTATGCATGAGAGCTAAAATGTTGAAAGGCTCCTCCTAAGAATAACATATGTCATCTTAATTGAGGGAAGAGTAGGAGGAAATCGCATAAGAATCTGCTTTTGCTTGCAGAGTTTTTGTGGAAGGCTTCTCCATGGTTATGGTCTCCTTTGCATATTGCTTGGGAATTATTCCTAACTCTTAGGTTTTTTACTGAGTCATATTTTATTAGTTCAGGTTCTGGGTTTGTTTGTTTGTTTGTTAATTTAATGGATGCTATTTATAAGTGTAGTGCAGAGTGGCTGCTGTGCATTGCCAGTCCCATTTAACAAGCAGAGCCAGATCTCCGAGACAAAACAGGGCAGCTGCCTTGGCTAGCCAAATATTAGGCTCAGCAACAGGTTAAATGTCTGTTTATTAGGAAGCGAGAGAGCTTTATGACTTTGTTCACAGCTGTGAGAACTGCAGAGCCAGACTTACTTGCAAGATGCAACAGACTTCCTAGGGTGAATGGGTTGTGAGACCTGCCATAATGTCACAGCCCTGCTGCAGTTAACAACTAGTATGCACAATCAGTTCAGCAAGGTGCTCTGAGCTTTGACCCTTGCTTCTGTTTATTGCTCTGATATAAATCTTGGGTTAAAAGATAGTAACGTTTTGTACTGTAGTTGGCTGCTCTGTAAAATGAATAGGATAAAATCTTTTAGGGTTTTTGCAGATTATTTCATTTTTGGAAATGCTTGGAATTTCTTGGTGGTAAGATGCAAACCAAGTGTGATAGTTTGTATTAGTTGAACCTAGTCCATTTGAAATGAGAAGGGGGCATGTTACACTACAAAATTATGCTTCTCACATTTTGATTACATCCAGTGTGCAGTGTTCAGAATCTATTGGGCTAGGGACAGACATTCAAAAAGCCTGAGCCTAAATTGATTCAATCTTTGCAGGTTAGTCTAACCTAGCTGGGCTGAACTGGTTTGTAACTGCACAGAAATCCCCTCTGGACTGAAGAAAAGTAGGCACATGCCTGCAGTGGCTCGGGCTAGAAGCTGTAGAAGCTGGCGGGGGGGGGGGGGGGGGGTTAGAGCAGCCCTCCCTTCCCTTCTATAGTGCTGAGGTGGGAGGGGGGGGGTACCAGGCCCCGACAGGAAACTCTGATTAGGGAGGGGTTCAGCCCCTGCCACCAGCTACTTCTGACCAGTGATGGAGCCAGAAAAGCAGGGAGTTGATAACAGCGTTTATCACCCTTAACTCGGTGTTTATTAGCCTGTCAAGAAAACAAAATCCTTTCATTAGTTCAAGCTCTTCTTTAAATAGTTTTTTTCCAAGGAAGGAACAGAGGGACATTACCAGCTGCCTGTTGATTAGCTCCAAAAAGCCCTATCTGTCCTGTCTGCCTTTGTCCTGTCTGTCTTATACAGACAGCTCCCAGCATTAGCTAGCATACCACGTGCTGGCTACGGTCCAAGCTCTAGGAGAGGGGAGGGTGAATCCTTGCTTAAGCAGGGAGTGATGGGATAGGAGGGGTGTCAGGGGCAAGCCAGACGCTGCTATGCCTGCCATCTCTACCAGAGCTCAATGGCCAGCCCAGCTCTCTGGAGCAGAGAGCCCCACCTCAGTCTGCAAAGCATCTGGGATGCTAGGGGATATGGGTTTAAGTTGAACCCAGAGAGGGTCTGGGACAGATATTGCATAAATTGGTTTGAGCCAAATCAGTTAAGTGTGATACTACATTCAACCAGGTTTATCTCAGACTGGTTTCAGCCATTTTCAAACTGGTTTACGTGTACTGACTGTCAGTTCTGTTACAGGTTTAAATCAGTTTCTGATCACTTAAACTGGGTTATGTGTAATGTCTGCCCCTAGCCTTGGAGACCATTTCTTCAAAAGTGTGTCACACTGAGGGAAAGAAGCTTTTTTTTGAGGGCTGCATCCTGTAAGAGAAGAATCTAACATAATAAACTGTCTATGGAACAATATCAGAATGCAGAAGACCTGGTGTCTGACTTAAAATAATTCTATATAATGCTAATGGGTTTTCTCCTTTTTCATCTCATTTTCTGTTTAACAAATATTTTTAATACCTTCTAAGTGATGCTATTGTACAAAGCCTATGAAATGGGTTAAGGCATATATGTTCATTCTTTTCTGCACGATGCATTGCCACTATGTATGCTGAGTATTGATGCTAAAGACTGAATGGAATTGTCATGGTTCAAATTGTTTCCCATATTCTGGTGGCTTCTCTACCAAGGGTATGGATCTTATTGTTGTTAATAACTGATGGAAATGGTATCATAGTTCTAGCAGTGCGGTTTTGTCTTATGGCACATGCGTGCAGCTGGCAAATGTGGTGTCCATTGTTTGTATGTGTGATTTAATTTTTCCCCAAAGGAATTGTCACCTTTGCTTGGAGAAAATACTGTTAATCACATCTTTCCATTTCATCATTTTACTTTTGGGCTTCCCTGCAGTTCCCAAGTTACAGCAGGATGTGACACAATTCCTTGGAAATACTATTTGGTTTTGCAAGATTTAATGCTTAGTTTTTGGGGTAAGGTTGGAAGTGTGGCAATTCCTCCATCAAGCACCATCTTAGTGAAAGACACATTAGTTTCATCTTTCTGCTAGTGAAAATGTCCTGAATCTCTAGTAATTTACCTGAGAGTAATGTAGTAGTAGTAGCAGTTGTAGCCTGGTAGGCCTACCTTTCTGCAATCTAATGTAAACTATTACATCCCCCATTACAAACCCTGACAAGCTGTGTTAGGATTCTGTTACTGTGAAATGGAACCCAATGGTGTATTGCTCCATCTCCCGTAATGGTAGGTGATGTTCTAGACTCTAGGATTGTTTTTATAAGGCAAGGTGGCAACCAAATTAATGAAGATCTGCTGGGAACATGGGCTCAGATTATAAAAATGCATTTCCTTCCTCACCCTCATCATCTGGCTCTGCCATATCTTTTAGTTTCTTCCTGGCTCCTTAATGTGCTCCCCCGCTCCATTGTTCACATCGCAAATCCAGATATGTTAAACTTAAGCAACTTTGCCATGCAAAATGCTTCTCTGGAGCTGACCTGAGGAATTAAGTGGCAATAACTGGATTGTGAAACAAGCTTCAGTTTGCATACTCAACGGTCCTTTTCTATTAAAAGACAAAAATCCTCATTTTGCTGTGGCACTTTTAAAAGAGCAGACTTCTTCCTTACATCCAAATGTTATGAAAACCAGGCATGCTGTAATGCAGAACCCCAAGGAATGCTTGATTGAAATAACAGATCAGAAAAAGTCTCTTGCTAACATTCCTATGATTATAGGTTTACTTAAGTGATAGAAACATGGTGTCAGCTAGGTTTCCACATACAGGCAGTCCTCGCACTTATGGTGGGTTACGTTCCTACTGTAAGTCGAAATGATGCAAGTCGAATCTCATTTTCCCATAGAAACAATGTTAGAATAGGGCAGGGGCAGGCAATTATTTTGGGCAGAGGGCCGTTTACTGAGTTTCAGAAAGCTGTCGAGGGCTGCATGACAGGCAATCCAGGGCAGATTAATATTAATTTTCTACATTTTTCAGGGGCCCCGTGGGCTGGATAGAATGGTCTGGCGGGCTGTATCTGGTCCCCGGGCCGCATTTTGCCCACCCCTGCAATATGGGGTTAATTTCCTGACCAAGGGCCTGATGCCCAATTTTTTATAGAAATTACCATAAACACCATATTCAAATCAACTATTTAATCAACTATAAATGATATACACTGTGCAGTACAAAGCTTTCTGAAGTGTACTGCATATAAATCGATTAAACAGGGCAATACAGTAACTAATTGCATAAAATGTTATTTAATCAGAAGGTGAAGGAACACCTTCATCAGGGTCATGGAATTCAGAAGAGCTTCTGTGGGGAGATTTTGGGGAGACTTAGGGCTACTTGATGGCTTTTTGAGAAACTGATCCAGAGATATTTGTTTTGCTGTCCTCTTTCTCATTGTAAATTTCCCTGTAGTGCCATAAGTGGGAGGATCCAGTGTCGTAAGTAATAACATGGGTGTAAATGGTGGAGTGCCGTAAGTTGAAACGCCGTAAGTCAAGGACTGCCTGTATAAAGTAACTTTTTATAAAGAAGAAACTTTAGCTTTTAAAGCGTTTACTTACAGTCCTCAGCTGATGTCAGGTGTAATACATGAGGTATATGACACTTTTAAATGCAATTGAATGCCCCACCCTTCTTTTCCCCAGAAGTATGTATTGCTGATTGGCTGATATTTTAATAGCAGCCTTTGTTTGGAAAAAAAACCCAGCTTGTTCACTTAATAGATTGGCAAGTTCCAGTCCCAGTGTGCAGGGGAAAAGGAATGGTTCTCTACTGTAACTTATAGTGTGGGCATCATGTGTAAGACAGCAAAATTCTGCAGCCCTGGTGTAATGGGAAGTGACAAGAATTTGAAAAGGTTGATACAAATCAGGGTTGTGTCTTCTTGCTCTGTGGTAAAAAGTTGGGGGAAGCAGCAAGTGCTGGTTTCAAAGCAATGCCACTTTAAGCATAGTGCTATGCAGAGAGGAAGCAGTGATTATTGTAACTTTTCTGTTTAGGTGGTAGGACTCATTGACTTATCCCAAGCCACGTGAAAAGGAAATAATGGCAACTGTCTTAAAGCATCTGTCTTCTAATTTAATTTCTTATGGGTGCTGCTAGAATTTGTACATGTTCTGGTAGAGGTTTTTTTCTGCTGAGTAACCCTTCTACTGATTGCTGCAGTCAGATGCATGCTAGGGAATAAAGAGGGCCTTTGCTGACGGGTATTTCTAGCTGTGAGGTATAAAAGCTTCTGGTTTCTCCCTATAATGGTGGTACCTCAGTGGTGCATAGCTGACATTTCTGTGTGGTGCATAGTAACCTATTGATGGTAATCAATTTTCATTCCTCACCCGTACCTTGTTTATTTTCCATTGGAAATGTGTAACATAGTTCTGGTGCACATGGAAAACATGATGAAAATAGTCCTTAAAGGGTCCTTTGGAACAGATCAGTGCGGAAGCAGCAGTAGTGTCATCTTTTTTGCGCTGCCCTGAAATAGCTACGCTGCTGGATGAGAGTAGTTCAGTTGACTACCTTTCCGTCTCTATTGAGAGTGTGTGGAAGTCTTCTGATTTTAACCCGTTTTGATGCTTTGTGGCTGTGGCAGGGTCCTGTTGGTGCCTGCCACTTTAAGAGCTGAGTCAAGCAGCCAGCAGGTGCTTGATTACAGTGGCCATTTTAGAACCATAGCCACCTATATAAACAGAGCAGTTAACTGCTGGCCGGCAGGCAGAAGCATTGCCGGACTGAACTGCTGAATGGAACTTCCTGCAGGTAGGAGTAGGAGGCTCTTGGTCCTGGGCATGACCTAAAACTGCACCCTGCTGGGAGTGGTGAGGCTCCCAGTGGTGCAGGAGCCCCCAGGAAATACCGGGCCAGTTACCACCCTGGTGGAAGGTGGGTCAGGGCATCTCAATAGTCTGTAGCCCCTACATCACCATGGATAGAAATTGGGGCCAGGCATGGTTGCAACCACCTGAGCCTCTACTGGAAGGGAAGCCCCGTAGCCCAAGTGTGTAGAGTTGCCCCGGGAGGGGCCAGGGCAGGTTTGGCCCAGGTTGGGTAATTGGCTAGCCACTACCCAGGGGAGGGTTGCAGGAGAGGCCCAAAAGACGGTATGTCTGCCACCCAAGGTGTGCGCTAGATAAAGCCTGTAGCCTAAGGGGGCTGCCCTGAGAGGGAGCAAGGTGGTATAAGTTGTCGATGCGTGAAAGAGACCCTGTGAGAGGGGGTGGAGTGTGAGAGGCCCTAGTGAGAGGAGGGCAGTATGAGTGCGTGTACGAATGAGGCCTGATAATGAGGGTTAAGTTTGGTCTGGCTGTAGGCTGGGAGCATTGTGTTGCCTGGTTGCTGTCTGCAAGGCTTGGGCTGTGGTGTGGGGAGGATCAGAGCTGCAGAGTGCCCCCTGGCAGCTTCCTGCCTAAGTAGAACCAATTATGAAACGAGGCATGACAGGTGAGTGAGGTGGGTGGTTAACCTAGGAACAGGTGGGCGGGCCAGTTGTGGACCAGCCCCAAGAAGGCCCCCTGTTACAGTGGCATTATGCAATTAAAGTATCTAAACAACTACAATAGAAATTTTCAGCTATTTACTCTTTCACAGGCTGCCTCTTTTCTGCCTTGAACTCAAGTACAGTCGAGTCTCCCTTACTTACTTTAGGCATTGTTTCCCCCTCATTCCTCCCACCCACCCCGCCCCTCCCTTCGCTATACTTTGTTTTCCTAATTTCCACCTATTTACATTCTCACTGACATCCTGTCCACATTTTTAGCTGCTTTCATTCCTTGGAGCTCTCAGACCAGCAGAGACTCCCTATGCCTGCAGAAAGTTCCATGCTTGGGTGGTGTGCCGTAGGATGGAAAAGGTTGGGAAACGCTAGTCTAAGACCTTAGCTCCTGAGAACATGTTTTAGCAATAGGGACAAGTTGGTTAGAAATGTTACTTAACACATTTGGTGAACACATGAATTACGTGCTTTTTTTTTTTTTCTTTTTTTTGTCTGGTCTGTATTTGAGTTGGCAGCCTACTGATGAAAGTCCTGTTTTTATCCTGCAAATGTTAATGACAAACTTTTGACTTGTGATAGAGCTGGGCGATTTTGCAATGGGAGCCCCAAAATACAGGAGTTCAGAATTGCACCCCTAATACAAAAAATGTTTATGCCTGAGGGTATAATGCAGCTAGTTCCCACCCTGTACTCGTACTCAATGAGGTTCAGCTGCTCTAACTTGAAGCTTCCAGATCTCTGGCATCATCCCAAACTTTTGATATTGAGGATTTTTTTTTCCTTCTGCTATTAAAACTTTGTTTCTCCCCCCACTTCTTTTCTCTTTGCAGGAAAAGGCAGCTCAAGCATCTCATCTGATGTGAGTTCAAGTACAGATCACACACCAACCAAAGCCCAAAAGAATGCGGCTACCAGTGAAGGTAGGCATCTGGTGTTCATTATGTGTGTCAGTTGTCCCTCCCTGCACCCCCTTTGCAAAATGTTGTCTATTTTTGGAAGTTTCCATTTGAATCTGGTACAATGCAGGTTTTAAATGTATGAGGGTTTAAGACACTTCTACAAATAATCAGCTTAAGGGAGTCTTTTAAAGGAATATGTGGAAGACAATGGATTGTTTTATTACATCAGGTTTCATATGCAACAAGACCTATTTACAAGGAAAATAATTCATAGAAGCATCATGAACTGAGTACTAAGTAAACTCCATAATCTTTTTGAGTTTCTACCTTGAATACCGTGTAATTTTTTTTAAAAATAGTCAAGTACTTTAAAGTTGATACCAAGGAATCAAAAGCAAGAGCAGTTACAGGCAGAAGGAGTTGCTAATCCTTTGCTAATGATTTAGACCCAGGGGTAGGCAATGTTTTTTGGCCAAAGAGCCAAAAAACCCACAATGTCTACCTTGGGTTTTTGGAGGTGCTGGAGTACCAACATGCTGGCACCTGAAGCTGCTGTTTGCAGCCTCCTGGCTACAGCTGGCCCAGTCTGCTTGCAGCCTCCCAGCTGCCTGCTGGGACCAGCCTGGATTCATGGTCGGCAGCAGCTGCTTGGAGCCCAAGCTGGTGGTGGTGTGCTGAGCAAAATGGCCTTGCATGCCAGGCTCAGCACACGTGTCGGGGGTTGCTGACCCCTGATTTAGACTGATGCTGCTTACCTAGAGAGATTAGGTCACTGTCCACTCAAAGGCAGGCGATACTTTGTGTCTAAGGGAGGAAGGATCTTGCATGTCTCCATTAACAACGTGGCTTGTGAATACGTTTTGTAGGAGATTATGGTATCGGAAAAGTACCAATAATTTTCTGCTGCCTACCTAATACTTGGGTGGGAATGTGAAGTCCAGGGGTGTAGGTTGTAGCCGCGTTGGTCTAAGGACATAGGCAGACACGGTTCTTTGGGCAAGTCTGATATCTTTTATTAGACCAACTCGAATAGTTGGTAAAGTTCTTCTTAGCAAGCTTTTGACTATAATTACCCTGCATCAGGCTGAGGAAACATCTGCAGTTGGTGTGTGCTCTTCCTTGGTGAAATGAATAGATTTCAATGTGGAGTCAATACATTCTCAATAAGCTTCAGATGTTAGTGGGAAGTAGCATAGTCTGTTAAATTGTGTTAATGTAAGGAAATACTGACTAGATATTACAATAAGGTTCTTGATGGCTAATTGAGAATCACTAAACCTGTCCATCTGGAATAATGATCAAAGCTGGAAAGGCCCTAATCTTTGGGTGTGTTGAGGTGCTGATTTAAACCTTTTGTCTCGTTGGCTAAAGTGAAGGGATCTACTTAATGGTATGTAAACTGGTTAGTTAGCAAACAGATTATTGTTCGGTCATCTTAAGTTTCTCGTGTTTTAACAAATTAAGAGGAAATAATCCTTTTTTTTTTTTTTTTTTTTTTTCTGGCTTTGTTTCCAATATATTCTGATGGTTAAAATCCTGATGAACTCAGCTATACGGATGAAGATAGTACAATATTTAATAGTAAAATCGGTATTTAAGTGACGGATCTCAGATTGCTCTGCTAGTAAATTGCTACATGCAGGTCAAAATTGGAGATCTGAATGGAACACTTGGAAGTTTTATAAAGTTCTAATCAATTAACACGGCTGCTTAGGTTTCACAAGGGCTTTTTTCCTCTTGCGCTGAGGGGCAGTGTTTAACAGTAATAATTATTTAAATAATAATGTTCCAGTTTCAGCCTAGGTAGTTTAGTCAGGAGAAATTCCTTAGAAACAGTACAGAAACTAAAACAGATTTTTTTAACAGAGTATAGAGAAGTACCTAGGCAATGCCGTTACACTGAAGCCAGGGAAACAGAAATAACAGTGCTGCAAACCAGTGTCATTTTACATATTTAGTAATCAAAGTAAATGGAAGGTAAGAACAATCAGTAGAACCTTTGCATATTTTCAAAACTTCCTAAAACATTAGGCAGCTAATGGATGAGGTAACCTTCTTTCTCATTGAAGTCTATCATCTTTACACTCTTTAGGTCTGGTTCCTTTAGATCTGGTGAATCACAGTGTTGGCCCTGAACTTTTTCAGCATCATTCAATTAATCAGTTGTGCCCCAGTGAGGGAAATATTGTGGCCCAGCAGATAGTATATTTGCTTAAATAATAAACAGGCAAATTTCCTGCATTCTCATGTGCATATAAACTTCGAGAAACTCGAAGTGCAGGCTTCTAAAGTAAGCTGAGAAGCTGTGGTTTAGTTCTTTACTTTAACTGTCTGGTGAAGAGAGAGGTAGTTAGCCTGTTATTCTGAAGTTAGGCAGAAGGTAGGCTAATGTGGCATTTTAGATTAATGAATGAGTTAATCTAGAAGGTGCTACATTGCCCTACCTTCTTCCAGATGAAGTTCACATTTGCTGTGATACATAGTGACCCCTCTAAACCACCTACTGGGTTTATCTACATGTGAAATTAATATGACAGTAAGCTCTGGCGCACATTGCGCTGGAGTTTATTGCTCTTGGGCGCAGTGTTTACATGTGTGCCTGGGACTGCAGCACAATTGAGCCAGGTTGGAGAAGCCCCAGGTAGCAGGGGGCCCTGGGAGTCAGCTTGCCAGCGGGGGGTTGCTCCGACCTGGCTCAACTTGCTGTGGAGGGGATGGCTGAGGCACTAGGGTGCTCCAATGTAAGGCTACCTGGCCAGCAGCCATCACACTGAAGCACCCTTGTGCCCCATTATTTAAGCCCCATCAGCATTTACATGTGTTGCTATGTTCTAAAGAATGCTGCTGTAGGATAGTACTTGTGTATACAAGAACTAACCTATGGCAGAATTAATTAGTTTACCTCTGCCTAATAGGGCTGCATGTGTAGACATTAAGACGTTACTGCAGAGTGTGTTTGCTTAGCTACATACAGCATGAGAGGAGGGTAGGAAAGGATAACAGCAGGACTGATTTTGCTCTAGAATGAAGCGGGTACCTTACTGGATATGTGCCTTAGTGCTGGTTTAAATATCATTGAAATATTGCTGGCAATTAAGTTCCTGATTTACTTACCCTGAAGGGTGCCTAGAGTTTTGGTGTGTGAAGCTAGAGGCCTTTCATTTTTTTTTTTGATGAGCTTCGAACGGAATTCCAACTTTGCTAACAGACCTATTTCTTTCCAGTTTTGCATACTTTCTTTCCTTCCCCCCTCCTTTTGAGACTGTTGGCAAATTCTAGTGTTAAAAAACAAAACTGCCATGAAATGGCTAGCAAGAATATCTGTGGGCCTGATCTACTCCATAGGGACCAGAGCAAAACTTTTTATAGTCACTTTGCAGTGGCAAAAGTGACTATACAGGGCCCAAAGGACTGGTATGAAAAACCTCATCACTTCAGGGGTAAAAGAAACGGCTAGAAATTAGGGCTGTACATAATTTCTCCGAGTATTTCATTTCGAAGAAGTTTTGCTGCATTTCAGGCTTGAAACAGTGAAATCAAAGTGAAACGAAAAGCTACGAAACAGCTTTCGAAACTTTTCAAGTACCCTTGTTTTGTTTCAAAGTAGCCCGGTGGTGGGAGGCAGGGGACAACTATCAAGCTTTATCTTGCATGTGTAGAAGGGTCTCTGCTGCAACTGGAAGCCCCATCAGCTGATGGGGCTCCCAGCTGCAGGAGGGAACCTTGCCCAATCGGGGCTGTGAGTCTCACAACTGCTAGGGACTTCCCCGCCAGCAGCTGTAACTGTGGGTCCTGGCAGCACCTTGCAGCTGCCAAGATTTAGGGCATTTATACACGTACCTTTTGTGTCCTGTGATGCACCAGAAATCTGGCGGGTCAGAGCAGACTCAATGCAGCATGTGAGCAGACTGTGCTGCATCATATACAGTTGTATAAGCAGCAAAATGCATGTCAGCACGCAGAAAATTGGGACAGTGTGCTTTTGAAGTAAAACACCTCCGATGGCAAAATCAACCCAACAAAGCAGTACTGCCCTGGTCTCTTCCTTTAGCATCGTGTTTTCCCCTCTCATCCAGCATGTTAGACATAGCAGAGGACATCTGTGCAAAAGCTGATAGTAACTATTCACCACTTACCATAAGTTTCCTGTGGAAGTAAGGATGGATTTGATTTCATTTGGGAAGCACTTAAGGTACTTAAATAAAGGTTTGAATGGGCTGTAGATTCTCTGTCCCAGAAAGAAGTTATACAAGAATTCCCCTGCTCTCCCTCAGCAATTTTCAGGGAGCGTAAAACAACAATAGGTATGTGAACTACATTAAGCAAATTTTTTAGCTTTCCACAGAACTCCAAGAATTGTGACTCTTCCCATGTATTTAATTTCAAGTGACTTTTAAAACTGACCCCTACAGCTCAAATTATGAGATACTTTATAGACCTGTTATTATTAAACTGCATGGATATGTTTTTAAAAAGTGTGCTTTTTTTTTTTTTTCTTCCAGCTATACAATTTAACACACATTTCACGGACCATTCCCAGTCAATATCTGAAACTTTTGTGTCTACCAGTTATTTATATTAGGGAGTTTCAGTGAATAATGGAATAAGCCTCTGACTTTCACATAATTTTAATGAAACAAGAAGAAACAACTGGAGTTTTATAAATATAAATGAAACCTTTCACATTTCCATAAACCTTTGAAAACATTTCTCAGTGTTTGTTTGAAAGTTTTGTCCTGTTAAGTTTTTCCTGCTTGGGACCTTCATAAAATGTAGACTCTCTCATTCTCTGCACAACCTTTCTTCCCACGAGCACTTGATATAAACCAGAAAACCTTCATCACTAGTTCACATGAGAATGTATTACATGATATTACTTGAGCTCAGTGTAGAAATATTTTTATAGGGATGACTTAATATGTGCTTTTCCTTTCACCGTGTAGATGCATAGACACTAAAGCTGTAAGGAAGTGCACAAAGTAGTAACTTTTTATCCTGGATGTCTATTCAAACTGAGGTTAATAAACTGCACTACCTGTCCTTCAACCTAATGCATATTCTTTTCAGAAGGCCAGGAAAGGTGGGAGAAGGGGCAAGAGGGGTTGCTGCCCTGAAAGTAAACAGATGCAGATGGTCAAACAAAGAACAGGAAATCCAAGTGTAAGGACCTGTTCCTCTTAATGCCCTACTAGCAATGCTCTTCCTGCTCAAATCACGTAATGGCTAGCTCCATGTTGGCTGATCTCAGTTTCCAAATTGCTATATAAAAGGAGACAAGGTTTCTGGTAGTCAGTATTCAAAGTAGTTAGAATCATTTTGAAGACCAAAACCACTTCTTGAAATATAGCCATTGCCCATCAGTGAGCACAAGTGTGATGTAGACGGTTTCATGTTCTGCTATAGGTGCATATTCCTTAGTAGGGCACCTTGAATTATTCTTTTCTGCAGATGAGAAAGGAATGGAACACTGGAGTGATATTCAGAGCCAAAGGAAAAGGATGCTCTCATATTCTAGCCTAGTGAATTAGCTGCAAAATAAGAGCCAATTTGTGACCTGCTCCCAAATCTAATCCTAACTCATCAACCTTAGTTTTTATTTATTTTTTTCTTCACTTATAACTTTAGTGTCTGCATTGAGTATCCAGGTAACCTCATGCATTCTGGATGGTTGATGAGTGTACCTGTATCGTCTGAGTCCATCCTGATTAATCCCATTTCTCAACTGCTTCCAGTAGCAGCAGCCGCAATGTTTAAGACGGGGTGCTGTATACTTGGTTCTGAGTCATATATAGGTCTTCTGAGGAGTTTGTTGCATACATAAAATCTTGTCTGGTTTTGATGCGAAATTCTAAAACTGCCACTGTTCATATGAAACTGACTTTGGATGAACTGAGTTTTGAATTGGTAATGAAACTGGAAACCAGGTGAGTTTCCTGTGGCTTGTGTTCTTTTGCAAGCGGCAGGCCTCTAGATAAGTGTAATGTTGCATTGTCGAATGTGCCTAAAAGGTATCCTTGAAGCCAAGAATCGGGGCGGAGGAAGAGGTGGCGGTTAATAAATCTGAAGCTATCAATACTGTGGCACAATAAACAGAGCTTATCGGAATGCTTATTATGCAAGTGTAATCAGTTCAAGCAATGCATGTAGAAGTATGAAGTTGTAGATGAGCTTGGCTCTTAAGTGCTTGACTGTTTTTCATGCTTTAACCACATCTTTTTGTACATTTGTTATGTAATAGGTTGTATTCCTACAAAGTTGCTCTGCTAATTATAACAAGACCATTGCAATCGGTGTCTAAGAGTTGGAATTCAGATTCAAAGCAAAGGCAGTTGGGACATTATCAAGACTCAGGCTGCAATTTGAAATCTTACATTATTCTGGCTAATTTGTACTGAAATACTACTACAGCTGAATGTTTAAAATGCTGACCCAAATAATCCTAAGAACAAATTGGAAAGGAACATAAAACTGTAAACTTATTTGATCTGCTGTCTGAAATAGGAGAACTACCAGAACAAATGAATTTACACAATTCTAAAGTAGAATAACACTTACTTGGGAGAAAAAACAAACAGTTTTTTTTTAAAATGCTGGCTTCATTTTTTTCCAAAAACTAGGTCAGATGCTGTGTACTAGAGACTGGCCTTAGATATTGCAAGGGGTGTCTGAATTATTTAGATTTTCAGAGATGGTATTGGACCAGCCTGTGACACATTTTTCTTACTGTAAGAGAAAGAAATGACTATATGTTCATTTATTTGTTTTTGCAAATAATTTGCATATGTTTGTACAATGTCTAGAACAGTAGGGTCCTGGCCTGGTAGCTACTCTTACCTGGTGCTGTTGTTGTTGGGCAGATAGATTCCTAATGTACTGTTCCCATGGTGTTTTTTCCCCCCAAATTGAATGTCCAGAATAAATTGTTCCAGCTCCTCTTTTCCCCCTCCCTTTTGCTTAAGCTCTCTGGCAGTTTAGAGAATCCCCCAAGGTTGTTAGGTTAGAGAAATTCCCTTCCTGAATACACATTTATCCTGTTTCAAGCACAATATGATTTGAGCCAATAAATCCAGGATTAATGGAGCATGACACTTAACTGTACATTGTGTCCTATCCATTTTATGGTAAACAAAGCCTGACTTGGATTGAGTAGCTGCAGATTCATGCTGCTAATTTTACTGAAATAATCGTTATGGGGAGTAGAACTTGTGTAACAGTGTTCGATCAAGCCTGTGGTTGTTTTCACTTGAGACCCTCACTTAACGCACATCATCCATCTGAATGATATATTACACAGAGTTGAGGCAGTAATAGATTACATATCTCCTTTCCATTTTTGGATGCTTTTAAATATTAGTCTCCAGTCAACCTTATAAATAAAGTGCACTTGCAGGCTGGGGACAGACATTACACACAAACTGGTTTAAGTGATCAGAAACTGGTTTAAACCTGTAACAGACACTCAGTGCACATAAACCAGATTGCATAAACTGGTTTGACCCAAATCAGTTAAGTATGATACTACATGCAACCAGGTTCACCTCAAACTGGTTTCAACCATTTTCAATGTCTGTCCCAGAAACCTTCCTGATTTAAGTTAAACCAAATACCCCCAGCATCCTGGCATGCTCTCTGGGCTGGGTAGAGCTCTCTGCTCCACAGTAGGGCTGGCCCCTCCCCTCTCCTCCGTGGCTGGAGCTCAGCAGAGACTACAGCAGGGGTGGGCAAGATATGGCCTGAGGGCTGGATCTGGCCCGCTAGGCCATTCTTCCTGGCCTGCAGGGCCCCTAAAAAATTTTTAGAAAGCTAATATGTATCTATCCTTGGTTCCTGTCAAAGATGACAGGAACCAGGGGCAGTAGGACCCAGGGGAAGCCCCGGTGGGCTCCTGCAACAGCAGGGCCTGCCCAGCCTGGCCCCGCCCCCACAACTGGAAGCCTATGCATAGCAGGGGCTTCTGGCCTGGGACCATGTGGCTCCTCATGGCTGCCCACCGGTGTGGGAAACTTGGGGAAGAGGGAAGGGCAGGGGAGGGCTGCAGGCAGGGAACGAGCTGGTGTCGGGGCCATGCCATGGCTGGTGCTCCCTGCTGCAGCCACTTGTAGCCTGCGCAGGGCTGTCCTGAGCAGGCACAGGTAGCCCCGTGTGGGCTGCAAGCAGCTGCAGTGCAGGGTGCCAGCCACAGGGCAAGGGAGGGGTGGCTTTTCCCTATGTTCAGCACCAGCTTGTAACCCGCCCCTGCTGCCAGCCTGGGCTCTGCGCCAGCTCTGGGCTCGCCCACTGGGGTTGTACCGCAGTGGCAGCAGCTGCTCAGTGCAGAGGAAAGCGGTACCTCTGCTTGCTGCGCTGGGCAGTTTTTGCTGCTGCTGCCTGCCTGGAGCTCGGACGCTGGGCAGCAGAGAGGCGGTGGCAGCCTCACTGCAGCCTACCGCAGCGCGAGCTTCGGGTGGGCAGCAGCAGGAAACACTGCCCAGCACGGCAAGTGGGGGGAGCTGCTTTCCTCTACACCAAGCAGCTGCTGCCACCGTTGTGCAGGCCCGATGGGCGAGCCTGAAGCCAGCACGGGGCCCAGGCTGGCAGCAGGGGTGGGTTACAAGGTGGTGCTGAGCGCGGGGAAAATCAGCCCCTCCCCTGCCCTGCAGCCACTCGCAGCCAGTGTGGGGCTGCCTTTGCCTACTCAGGACAGCCAGCCCCACGTGGGCTGAGTGGCTGCAGCAGGGAACGCCCGCCCCCGGGCGGGGGGGGGGGCGCGTTTCTC
>NW_005842954.1:163646-172244 GCF_000455745.1 Alligator sinensis | reverse complement strand
GGGGCCCCAGCAGGGACCGCCAGCCACGGGGCGGGGGAGGGGCCGCTTTTCTCCGCAGTCAGCACCAGCGTGTTCCCTGCTGGCGAACGTGGGTTTGGGGCTGCGTGCTGCCCCCCACCTGTACTGTGGGGCTGAGGGGGGCACTGAGAGTGATTGTGTGCGGGAGCCAGCAGGAGCATGGCTGACACCCTATTGGTGTCCTGGGGCCAGTGCTGGTGGGGCCAGAGCAGGGCAGGAGGAGTACAGGGTCCCGGCCAGCAGGGGCTCTCTGGAGCTGGACTAGCTCCCCCCTCTCCCTGCTGGTGCACCCCAGCCCAGCTCCACAGACCCCTGCTGTGGGCCCTGCTGGCACTGGCTCTTGGACATTGGGATACTGGTCCCAAGATGGTACCTGGGGGACAGGGCACCTGTCAAGTGGCAAGGATACCCATGAAGCCCTCAACAGCTTGCCAAAACTGGGTAACCGTTCCTCTGCCTGAAATAAAATTGCCCACCCCTGGACTACAGGCATCTGCCTGGCTTCCCCCGGCTGCCATCCCCATCCCCTCTATTTTACACGGACGCCTCTCAGTATTAGCTAGCAGACCACATGCTGGCTACGGTCCATTTTACGGTATACAAAGCCTGACTTGGATTGAGTAGCTGCTTCACTTCACGTTTTGCAGAATACCTGCAGAAAGGTGAGAAATCCAAAATGGCAGGCTAAGAGAAAAAGTATAAGCAATGTAGTAACAATAATAATTATTTCTTCATGGCAAGAGAGCAATGTAAAGGCATGAGAATTTTTTTTCTAGTTGGTTGCTAGTGGAACTAAAATAAACAGAACTGCTGACATTGCAGCTAGGGACAGACATTCAAAAAGCCTGAGCCTGAATTGATTCAATCTTTGCAGGTTAGTCTAACCTGGCTAAGCTAAATCAGTTTAACTGAACAGACATCCCAGTAATGCAGGCACATGCCTGCAGTGGCTCAAGCTAGAATCCAGGGGGCACTAGATCAGCCTTCCCTTCCCTTCAAGGCTGAACTGAGGGGGGTGTGGGTGTGGCCATGCCTGCTAAAATGCTCTGATTAGGGAGGGCTTCTCCCTGCCCCCACCTTCTGACCAGCCCAGCAGGGAACTGATAACACAGTGTTTATCACCCTTAACTCAGTGTTTATCACCACATTCAGAAAACAACATTGTAGCTGGTGGGGACATTACCAGCTACCTAGAGTGAACGGTCACGTAAGCAGAAGTCATAAACATAAATGTATTCTGGTGACTGGAAGTTTTATACATTCCTTCAGCCTTAGAGCTCAGTGTTTTAATCACTCTCATTGTGGGTTTGGTGCCTATTGCATGTTCAGCAACTCACTTTTCTTGGCGTCTCTTTTTTTCATAGTAAAGACTCATTTTCCTCTTGGAACTCAATACCTGATGGATTGAGGGGTATTTAATGTTTCTCAAAACTCTAATCTTTGAAATACAGGGAGGCATTTTGATGAGAAAAGCAGGCACCTATTGCAGCCTATTTAAGTGCTGAGCTGGAAAGGCCAAGCTGTTTAGATTTTGTCCTTTTTTCTGTGTTTGCGTACTCAGTCCCATCAAAATGCAGCTGGGATTGCTTTATGGACTTTTAAAAATGTTAGTCATAAGCACTGAGTCAGTTTGGTTAAGCTGCGTTCAATCCTATGTTGGTTGCATTAGATTGGCTCTTTTCACAAAGACGCTGCCAGTATTTCTGCCTTCTTACCAGCAGGCAGGTAACAGACTTTTCTGGTGTAGCTCTGCAGGCCATCTGTTAGTTTGTTTTGTTTTTGTTTTCCTATCCCAACAAGCATTTTTTGGCTTTTCTTATTTTGGTTTCAGTTAACTCAGGAAGAATATCAGTATGGAAAGGTGAGCAAGCTAAGGATTTCCCTTTCCCTTTTGTTTCTCCTTTCTTTTTTTTCCCCAGTTTTGAGACCGTAGAGCAGCACCCTCAGAGAGCAGCATGGAAGCCAGTAAAGGTGAAATGTGTTAGTCTTAAAGCAGACCTTAGGTTTAGCATATGTGGGGGCATTTTGAAGTGGTGACCGTTCAGCCATGATCGTGGGAAACGCTTAGTGAAACTACCTTCAAAGGAATGAAACTAACAGAAAAGCTCAAAATGATGCTTTGTTTTTTCATATCTTGTATAAAGGATTTCATAGTATAGGATGTGTTGTGGAGTTATTAGCTTTCAGCAATTGATATGCTTTAGCAAGTTTTATACACTCCTGAAGTTTAATCACAGTATAACCCTTTTGCTAGGCACTGGTAGCAGTATAAGGACTGGGTTCAAATTTGTGGGTACTTGGCTCAAGCCTTCACCCAGCAACTTGAGAGAACTTACTCCTACTGGGGGTGCTAAAAAGAACAACTTCCCCACTAGCAAGCATTTTGAACAAATAGACTGATTTATTAAAGGTAATGAAATAATAACAGTAATTGAGCCTTACCTAATCCCCCGCCCCTTTCAGCTGTTAAACTCCCTAACTATTTTAACCCCAAAACAGGAAAAAAATACCAAAACCCTCAAATAGCAAACAGCCCCCAAAATGTCCAACACTTTAAACTACTCTACATCTAAAATACCAATTACTTCAAATGTCAAACTTTCCCAAACAATAAAATACCCTGCAATATCAAATACACTAAGTACATAAATATCAAACACCTTAAAATGTTAACATTCTGCCCTATTGGGCTGCAGATTCAAGTGCCAACCCCACATGGGGAGTCGCAACCTTTCTCAGTCTGGTGGGGGCCAAAAGAGGGACTTTGCCTGGTCATGAGGGAAGACTTTCTGCTTGCTGGGGTCCAGGATTCCCACTTGCTGTCACTTTTTGCTCTGCCACTTGGGGGGTCACATCACTCCATAGCTGGCTTTGGCATGAAGGTCACGCCATCTACTACTATTTTAGAAGTGATGCTGGGGCTGCCACTGCTGGGGTTTTGGGGAGCACCAGCCAGGGACCACCACCACTTAGCAGGGGTTGCTGCTGCTTTAAGCAACTCTTGGGATCAAGGATCGGAGTCTCTGTTGCCTTATGGGATCACTACTGCTGCTGCTTGCTGTTTCTGGGAGCACTGTGTGTTTGGGGGGGGGGGGGGGGTCCGTTGTGGTTTGGGGGGGGGGGGGGCTTCTCTGTTGCAGGTGCCCCCTCAAGGATGACAGTTCCTGGACTCAGTAGTGAGATGGCAAGTGACAGACAACAGAGCTAAGATTTCACTATCCTTGGTGAGAGTGCTCTCAACAGGAAATTCTACACTGGAGTCTCCCTGGGCTCTCTGGGTTCTCCCATTGCTTCCCTGAAGCTTTCCTTCCTTGGCCTCTCAGCTCCCCCACTCCCAGCTGTTCTCGGTTGTCTCAGTGTAACCTTCTGACCCTGCATGCCTAATGTGGGTGTGCAAATTCCTGAGCATTCTCAGTGCAGAGGCAGAAAAGGATCTTGGTGTCACTATTGATGCCAAAATGAACATGGGCTGACAGTGTGAGGACGCGGTCAGGAAGGCCAACCATACCTTGTCATGCGTCCACAGATGAATCTCAAGCAGGTCCAAGGAAATGATCCTCCCCCTCTATGCGACACTAGTCAGGCTGCAGTTGGAGTACTGCGTCCAGTTCTGGGCGCCGCACTTCAGGAGGGATGTGGACAACATGGAGAGGGGCCAGAGGAGGGCCACCCGTATGATCAGGAGTCAGCAGGGCAGGCTCTATGAGGAGAGGCTAAGGGACCTGCCTGTTCAGCCTTCACAAGAGAAGGCTGAGGGGGGATCTAGTGGCCGTTTACAAACTAGTCGGAGGGGACCAGCAGGCACTGAGCGAGTCCCTGTTCCCCCTAGCACTACCAGGAGTGACTAGAAATAATGGCCACAAGCTGGCAGAGGGTAGATTCAGACTAGACATCAAGAGGCGCTACTTCACTGTCAGGGCGGCTAGGATCTGGAACCAACTTCCAAGCGAAGTGATGCTGGCTCCTACCCTGGGGGTCTTTAAGAGGAGGCTAGATGAACAGCTCCAAACGACCCCAGTACTCTTTCCTGCCATAGCAGGACTTGATGATCTGCTCAGGTCCCTTCCGACCCTACCAACTATGAAACAGCTACAGCAAGCCATGTGACCAACTGTACACACAATCAAGGTTATACCAGCCATGTCAGTTGGCTGCAGATCTATTAAAATTAATCAAGTCACTCCAGAAAGTGTAGAAACTTGCATGGCAGATGATTTGAGGGACCTGGTTGAGAAGGTTTTCATAACTCAAAATGTGGTAGGGTCTTATAGTGCTTAATGTTGCCATCAATTTGCAAAGCTGAAGCCAAAGCTCTAAGGTTTGGTTTTTCCTAGCAGTGGTTGTGGTGTGCTGTGATAGCATGCAGCTCATTTCTACCTTGGCAACTCCAAGCCAGCAGAGTAAAATTCATACAGCTGAGGATTTAATTTCTATAGGAATTTCTTATGAAGGCATAAGAACATATCTTTCTGCTCGCTATGGCTGAAGAAATTTAATTACGGAAGGGATGGAGATTTCTACAAGGATAGATCCTTATCTTGCTAAATGATTGTAAGGGCATCAGTAATCATGGGAGTTTGCTGTTCCCAGCTGGAGGGCTTTGATTTGCCTCATGCATTCAAGTACACTTTCTAGTATAACCGTATAAATGAAGGTTTTCCGCACTGTAAACAAACATTTTGAAAGCATTGCACTGTTTAGCCATACAGCTCCTATTTAATTCATGGGACTTGTGTGGTGCCTGAAACCTCAGAACCCCTGTCAAGCTTTCACTCCATCTAGTAGTTGTTTGTTTTCTTGGCATGAGGAGGAATTGCTGTAGTAATTAGCTTTCAAGAATAGAAACAAATGTGGTATAAATGATAGAAATGTAATTGGGCTGTTGTTAGTGGGCTCCAGCTTAGGAGGCTAGTGTTTACTTAATGTTTGTGTTTGGGTTTTTTTTATTGTGGTCTGAGAGAGAATGTTAGCTTGAACTCTGCCTCCTGAAGTCATCTTCTTCTAGGCTGGTGACCCTTCAGCTGTTCAAATGGAGGTTTTATTCATCACATGTAATCTAAAGCCATATGCAAGATTGCAGTCCAATCTGAGTTTAATTCTAAGTGGGTTTCTCTTTTTAGTTCTAGCAGACTCGCAACTTATCAGATTCTTTCTTGTGTCTGAGATTCCATTGCCCTAAACTCTGCTCCTTTCTTTCTTTCTATTAATATACACAACATACAGGATTTGAATTGCTTATTGAGCAAGAATCTTACTTGCTTGGCTGTGTGCAGAAGTTTCATCTATAGATCAGGTTGAAATTAACAGCTTTTTGACGGTTTGGTTCTTTCTGGTAGGGATTTATCATCTGATGTACAGCAACTGTCAGAATGCTGATGTGTTGTTCCTGACAAATGTGGTCTTCTGAGACAAATTTCTTTTCAGAGCAATAAATGGCTATTTCTTCCAATGTGGACTGGAGAATACCTGTTAAGACTCTGTATATTCAGAGATGATCCTTTTCTGTCCATTTTTTTTTTGTGATCATGGAAAAATCATGATCCTATGACCTTTCTAGGAGAACTAGTAGATCAAACCCAATTGCTTTCTAACAGATTTTCGGTATAGTTTCACAGAAGATAAATCACTATCAGCTCAGTATAGTGGGGTGTTCTGTGAAGCAGCCTTAGGTTGTGCACACATACTTGTGTGCATACTTCTTGACTACAAACAATTTCAAAGTCTGGGCAGACATAGTTTTGTCTGTTTTAAATATTTATCTCTCACTATCTTCAGCTTAAATGGACCTGCTGGTGTTGGTGCATAAGCAGGAAGAACCTGGGTTGAAGCCCATTTGGCCATCTAACACATTATCACTGGTCCTTGTTTGCTCCATCTTCCTAATCATTAATACAACTCTTTTTAACCAGCCTTCCTGGGGAATGTTTAAAAAACGTTGGTCATGGTGAAAAAGGGGGAAAAGTTCAATAATGGTGCAGACAAGGTTCTTTGGGTACGTGTGATATATCTTTTATTAGACCAACTAAACTTAAGTTTAGCTGGTCAAATAAAAGATATCACACGTACCCAAAGAACTTTGTCTGCCTATGTCCTTAGACCAGCATGGCTTCAGCTAACAACCCCAGTAATAAGTGCAGGAAACTCTCAGCAACAGATAAATATTTGCTCATGGCTTGAGATTTATATACTGTACATATATAATCCCATATATGAATTAAAGGAAGCAGAAGTCAGTTGATGCGATTGGATAAAACGCTGTAGCTGCAATACACAACTGAAGGCTCACTATTTGAATTTGTGTTGTTTGGCCTGACTTCATCTACCCTTACTCAGTGACCACAGGCCTTACTTTGGTCCTGATACAGAAAGGTACCAAAACTGTAAGCCTGTGAAAAAGCGATATTACATAGAGGCCACTTGAGAGCTCAGTTCTTCCAACCCTTACACTAACCAATAGAAGAAGAGATGCACAGCAACCCATGAACCATCCAGTCCTACTCAGTTAATTTTAAGGTTAATTTGCTGTTGCAGAGCAACTTAGTTCAGAACCTGCAGAGTCTGGTGTAGCATGCTGCTGTAGCAGAGGATGAAAAATGACCAAAAAGCTGAGCTGATTTGTAAAGAGAGAAGTTTTTAAAAAACTAAATAAATAAAACGCACCTCAGTCATAAGTAGTACTACTAGATAAAAGTAACAGAATCCAAACAAATCACTGTCGGAAACTCTTAACATTCTCTTGCGATGTTTGCGTTGGGTAACTAACCTATACATTCTTGCTGTGTATTGTGTTTATTACAATGCATTGAGTTTCTAAATTACGTCAGCATGAGGACTGCTGAGGGGAAGTAAGTGTTTCCTTGTGCTGGGCCCCTACATAGAAACTGCTTTTGTCCTATAAAGAAGTAGCTAACCATTGCAGGTTTGAGGAAAAACAAAATTCCCAAGAGCGGCAGCATGACTTATTGGAGATGAATGAATTATTAAAAGTAAATTTGACCCTCCTGAACCTTTATGGAATCTGGTGGCTGCTGGGAAAATTAGTATATCCCATTACTTCAGGAAGCAGCTTGGTTATATAGAATTTTATTATCCCAGAAGATAGGGGTACTAGCCATATATGGAATCTCATGATTTACCTTTGGGTTGTGGCTGTAAAAATCAATCTAAGCTCACATTTCAATTCCAAAATATGGAATCTCTTTTTCTTCCTGGACTGAATTCTACAATAATCTCTCATCCAGCCACAAATCTGCAACAGAGATGAATTTCAGATAATCCCAGAGTCCTACAGTTTTCAAAGGGATATTGTATTTCTTAATCAATTGAAAAGAGTTCAGTTTGGAGTAAAAGAATCCCAGTCATTACTGCATTAATATTAAAGAAGTGACCACCTAGCACCCAGGGAACAGCATCCTCCGCTCCCCACCACCATCACCCACCTAGGTTTTATCACCTTTATCAGAAGCCATAACTGGGCCAAAATTAAAAGGAGGTTAAAAAATATAGTGCAACTGTTTATACTTTAAAAAATGGATACACTGGGTTATCATGGTATCCAGGTTTCTGTCCAATCTTGATTTATTTACTGCAGATCTGAGGGACATTGATGTTTATATGAAATATGGCATGAGGCTAACTGATAATAGTCTAAGGGTAGGTTCTGCAGTGTTGTTGCATTTAACTCTAGAATGCTCCTGTCTAGATGTACTGGAGTTCTCAAGTAAGCATGCAGGAGATGATAATCCCTGAATTTCAATTCTGTTTAATTTCTTGCTCTGAAATTAATCGGAACAATTTCCCCAGAGCATAGGACAATAGAATCTTTGTATGTATGGGATTGCACAGGTTTCATTGCCTTGATTTATGTTCTGTAAATAAAATAAGCTAGCACAAGGTGTTTGGACCTGGTTGCACATGTTTAAAAAACATTTCGGTATTAATTGGAAGAATCCATCAAACAGACTCAACTATGACATAATAGCTCACCCTCCTTCTGAAGATTGCTTTTTTCCTAGCTATCCAGTTGTATTGTATTAACATATTTCTGTGCTTAGTAAATTTTTGATTACTTAGATCAGGTCCAGACCTTTCTTTTTGGTCCTCATTTTTTTTCCTTTGACATGTTGTGCTTTGTTTATTGGGGAAAACCAGTTCAATATTATTGTTTGACTCTACAGATTTTTCAGGCCCGGTTGGTCGAAATGTGTTATGAGCAATTTCTCCTCTATTGCTGCAGCATTCTCTTTGCAGAAGCCTGGGCTTTCATGATTTGTTAGACATTAATAATGTTTTGAAGGCTGTGAGCACTGTAAATTATTGAAAGAGAAAAACAGTGTTGCTGCCTCAGTTTTTAGACTGCACATAGATTTGTTTCTAACTTATGGTAGTCTCTCAGTCAAGAGATGCAGACCAGAGTTAAGTAAATTTCTAGCAATGCAAACCCTAATAGCAAACATTTTCCAAATAACTTATTTAAATTGAGATTAAGTCCACATTGAGAGACCTGAATAAGTGGTCTGATTCTCAAGGATTTAGTGTTGCAGTTTGGACCATTGCACTAGATTCTAGGTTTCTTAAGGG
>NW_005842954.1:163056-163613 GCF_000455745.1 Alligator sinensis | reverse complement strand
AAAAAAAAAAAAAAAAAAATGGAGCTTTCAGGGGGGGCAGCAGTAAAATGACATTGAGAACTTTTGAAAATCATACAATGCAAGCTTTGAAGTTAAATAAATTAGTAACGCTGAGTAATCTTGGAACTGGATTTGCTTCTGGTGTCAGCTGATGAAATTCACGGAACTAAATACAGTAGCACTTTTATCATATCTGTCAGGCAGTCAATTGGTTTTTTAATAGATTTAAAAATAGCTGTAAAATTTCAAACAGGGATTCTGGTTGAGGAAAACCTAAGCTAATTTAGCTAAGGAAAATTATTTTGGAGAGAAACTTTGGAAGAGAGCAAGTGATGATGTTGAAGTGGTGGAATTTTAATGAACTGGAAGTTAAACCTTATGTTACGATATACCAATGTAGATTTGGGTTTCATAAAAAGGAGGCAGTACATTTCTAAGCAGTGAGGTAGCACTGCATGCATATAAAACAGCCCTTGCCTTGGCCTCTTCCAACCCACTTTCTCACTGTATGCTCAGTGTTCAGAATTTTCCTTGACACATTTCAGGTAGTTTAGTCA
>NW_005842954.1:161766-163025 GCF_000455745.1 Alligator sinensis | reverse complement strand
CCCCCCCCGGAAGGATCAGTAGTAGCATCACTTGACACATTTTATATTCTTATCTAGTGTTCAGGCACTTGCAGTGGACTTTACTTGAAACCAAGTTTGCTGCAGAAATCAGTGCCTTCTACAAACTTTATCAACTTCTTGATTACGTTATACAAATGCAATACTATCTGTCTATGTCTGAATATGTAACCCAGTGTATTTGGAATGGGTGCCTCCCATTTGGGATGTTAATGGAACTCACTTATTGGCTTCAGACTTAATTATTTAATTTGAGAAGAAATGGTTTGCTTGTTCCACAGCTTTCAAAACCCTTCCACAAATTTCAGGTAGCTAAAAACCCCAGCTACCCAGCAGCTAAAGCTTTCATTTTCCTATTTGACAACTGAACTAGACAATGTACTTGTCATGGTGCGGGGTCCTGCAGAAGAGCAGTGATCTTCTCAAGGCCCCCTTCCTGTGCCAAGTTGGCCCAAGGCCACCCTCAAACTCTCTCCCGCCACGTCTTTGATGGAGTATAAATTTATGGGAGGCTGCCTTGCATCCTCTTAGACACGGTCTGTTGCAATATCTGATCCCGTGTGCTCCCGGACCCCTTGTGGGTCCTGCTCTGCAATAGGTGCTTCAGGGGCACCCTAGCTTTGTGGGCTGTGTATGGCTTCAACCACACCTTTATCACGCCCCAAGCCTCGCAGATGGAATAGATGTTGTTAGGTCTTGGCCTTGTTATAATCTGGCCCCTTGTCCTCTCTGGGCCCTACCTCTTTCAATCTGAGCCCTCTCCGGCACTAGGGCTCTCCACGGCCCTGTCTCACTCTGTGCCCCCTCTTCTGGGGGCACAATGCCGCCCCCTCTCTCCGGGGCCTCTCAATAATGCCGCCCCCTCTCTCTGGGTCTGGGGTCAGTGCACCCCAAGTGCTGCACCCTCGCTGGTGCTGGGGCCCCCACACTGCTGTGGGTCCCCTATGAGGCCTCCTCCAACCCCTATTAGCCTCACCCAAACCACTGGTTTTAAACCGTAAACAAAATGCAAGCCCCTCGGCTATAACGGAAGCTGCCTGGCTATAACAACATTCCAGCCTACTGGGAAATACTCCATCCCTCAGCCGTGTCAGATGCTGCTCCTTCAGTTAGGTTTCCCCTCTCTTCCCTGAGGGAGCTCCTTCCCCCTTGGCCGCTGGAAAGGAACTGCTAGCCTGGCCTCAGCCCCTGGGCTTTATATGGGAGCCAGGCCCTGCCCCTTCTGGTCAGCTGACCTCCTC
>NW_005842954.1:157138-161713 GCF_000455745.1 Alligator sinensis | reverse complement strand
CTTTCCCTAGCAGTTTCCCCTCCTTAGGAGCAGTGCACCTAAGTGCTCTGCGACAGTACTGTATTAAATGCCAGTACTGTATTCTGCATTGGCCCAGTAATGGACGTGAGTGACCTAATAGATTTTTCCATTTTTAACTATCAAAAAACCCTTGTACAGGGCTATTTTTTGTGGCCATTACTTTCTTGGGTGGGTATGTTTATTCCAAGCAAGTTGTACTCTCATTAAAATAGCTCTTGCATGTGTTTGGTTTTTTTTTTATGTTGTTGATGACTGATATGAAAAAATGTCTCTTCGAAGCTTGTGAACAGACTGTGTGACTAAGTTTAAAATCCTGTTTGATTTCCTATTTTGGACTGCAAGATCAATGCTGCCAATGATGCATGCCTGCTTAATGTTTCGGATTTGAGAATTGGTGAGTAGTTGTACATGGAGACAATGGATGGGTAATTAATGAGTGGACCAGAATGGAGCCTTCCTGCATCCTTCTCAGTGTTCTTGAAGAAGTATTTATACCTGATGTTTTTACTGAAAGAAGGGCTGATGTCCTGATTATGGGCGTATGGCCACTTCCCAGTAATTTGCTGTGCAAGAGCTACCTCTCATATAGCTAATCCATTAGAAGATTAAGAAATGCTCTTGTTTCTCAAAGCACCCACGGTTAACTGTATTACTGGACTGACTACATTTGCGGATAACAACATGCTTATGGATTTGAGTTGGTGGATCAGTCCCGTGCGTTTTGGCTTTGAAAAATGTCATAAACAAGCTTCAGCAAAGATCTTAATGTTAAATCACAAATGAAGCAGAATTCTGTTTGTTGCTGTGTGGCATGTATTTTCTAGTTAAAAAAAATTAACTTGTCATGCTACTCCCATCATGTAACTTGAGGGGAACCAGTGCATCTTTCTTCAGGAAATTGTGAATGAAAGTTATAAGATATGCTTGGTTTTCACCATGTAGAAATTTTGTGTGGAAAAAAAAAAATTTAATTTCTGTAGTCTAAAATTCAAATGTACTATCTCTCTCTGAAATAGCCATGTCTTTTACATATTTATGATGATGGTCTGTCTCCTTGCATAGACCAGGTTTCATAATCTCTGTGGCATGCTTTGGAAGACACTAACTGCAGGTTGATTTAATTCCATTGAGAAAATGGTTTATATCTTGTTTGAACAGCCACAGCATGATTCTTCCTCTTCTTTTCCATGACAGATGCATTATCTGTCAGACCTTACTATGTCTTGTTCACCTGGCAGCTGGAGTATATTGAAGCCAGGCCCTCTAAAATGCACTGCTTGGAAATGGAATGTTCTGCCACTTCCTTGTTTCTAGACCACAGTCTTCTGCCTCCTGAATGTGAGATGAAACTGCCCTTGCTGCCTGCTTGTTATTTTTCTTGAAGTGCTGGCCAAGTTGGCTGAGTGAGGTTGAAGTGATATACATCATATTACAGTCTGCTTTCTGCCAAGTTCTAGTCAAGACTCAGCAATATATGTGGAAACCTCCAAAGCAAACACGGAGAGAGGAAATCAGAATTAAATTAATCCTCTCCAAGGATGCATAAAGTATAGATGCGGAGCACTGAGTTCAGAAGTTGGACATGAGGAGAACCTTCAGTAATGCAGGAGTCAGAAGCCACTGATGTTCACAAATCCCTCCTATTGTAGTTTTGCATCTTCCTAGTGAAACTAGTTAACTTGAATTAAAAAAAAAAAAAAAAATCTTTTGAAAGGAGTCCCTTCACAGCCAAGGGTGATCTTCAATGTCAATTTTGGGGTTGAGTTAAACTCAACTTGCAGGCTCGTGCTATGTATGCACCTATTTGAGCCTTTCCATAGGGGAAGGCGTTGACTGGGCTGACCCCATCTGCTTTTGGAGACTTGAGTGGCAGTTGTTTCCCAGACCTGGTGCAATATCAGCATCTTCCTACCTCAGCTTTTCCTTTTTAACATGGTCTTTTGAAATGGCTGGGGGGGGGAAAAAATGATGATGCCCCCAGAAAGCTTAGGGGTGGATCATAATCAGCCTTATAGGCAGTAGTGTAACAGGGTGGGTGAGGTGGTACCACCCCTGGGTGACAACTTAGTGAGGGCACCTGTATGACTTCCTCTCCCAGGAGTCTTTGACATGGCAGGTGCAGCCATGTGCAGTCCAGTTGCAGGATCTGGGCAGGCATAGCCCCCCTGTCCCACTGGTGTATTTGGGGGCCTGGGGTAGAATGATGCCTCCCCCATTGCAAAGCTTTGCCACGGGAAGCAGAGCTCTGAATAGGGCACGAGTGGCGGCCCCCATGGAATCTGTCCCATTGCCTGTCCCTTAGCTGCAGCAGCCTGAACCCACACTGCCACAGCACTAGCAGCTGTTGACTGAGTGAGGAGAGCCTTTGTGCCTGTCCCTTTGCTTTCCAGTGGTCAGTGTTACCCTCTTGCCTCTGTCCTGAGCTCTGAAGGAGCTTGCAACACCCTGTTTTGTAGGTGTCTCTCCTTTTGGTTCCTTGACCTAGGTGGGTGAATCAAATTGGCAGGGTGAGGCACCAAGGATCCTCCTCTTCCAGTAAGTGGTGAGACCCAGGTTGCCTCCCAAGGCTGGTGCAGCATGCCTCAGGAAGGCACCTACAGCAGGCCAATAGGAGATGCTAGGCCTGTGTCTGGATTCCTTTGGTTTCCCAGAGCTTAGATGTCAATCATCTCCAGTTCCAGAGGGAGTTGCCTGCCTACTTGACATTGAGTATTGAATTCAGTAGGAAGTACAGCACTGTGCCCTCCCCCCCTCCTTCCACCTACCTTCCCCTTCACTCTTTGAACATGGCTGGTGGCATTGCCATCTGTTTCATGCCTAATCACCTGGTAGGTAAAAGACTTGTCTAGGAAGCCAGAGACCCTGGGGCACATCAGGGAATGGAGGAGTTCTGGATTCTAGGCCCTGCTGCCTACATTGTTCATGCTTTTTATATTAACAGATCCAAGAGGGAGTGATTTCTTCATTGGACTAAATAGTATTCCATCCTGTTTTCTTCCCCTATGCTGGACTGTTTGTCAGTGGTTCTCAACCTTTTTAGACTCAATGCACCTCTCAGTGCACCTCTTTAGAATACACTGGGGTGCCTCAATGCATCTCCTTTAGAGGTACATTGAGGCACTCTTCAGAAAATAGCAGCTCTTAGCTTTTACTTTTTTTGACTACAGAAAAATAATAGAGCGATTCTTCTGCTGCAAAGAACTCATAAAGATTACAACAGGTCAGAATGTATTTAATTCTATAGATTCTTATTTTAAATTTCTGGGTTTATGTTGTCAAGCATGTTAGTACTGTTAGGTGTACAAACGTTACATGGCAACCCATGGTACCCTTGAAAGGATTTCAAGGCACACCAGGGTTGCAAATCGCTGTCTTATTTATTTTTCATTCGGTAGTCACTGGTTTAAAAGCAAGCAACCCTTGTAGAAGGGGTTGGAATCCAGTTACCTATCCTCATTGAGATATTAGTCAACTCTCTCTCCTTTTCTCTCTCTCTAATGCTCTTTAATGCTTTTAATCTTGTTCTGTTGTTGGTGTCTAGTGGCCCAGCTCCCAACAGGAAGGGGACTGACCCCCTCCTAGTCCACAGCCTATTTGTTAAGGCACCATCCCAGGAAGTCAGAGATGCAGATTTAAGTAAGAAGTACATGCTCCACACTGCCCCCCTGTGCCATGGGGAGCACTTGGCCCAAGGGGCTGGCACAGGGTGTGCGCTGCGGGTGTTGCCCCACTAGACAGCCTTGTATGCTGGCTCCAGCATGGCCCCATCTGGACTGGCCCTGGAGCTAGCGCAAAAGGTTTGTTTGTGCATCATGGACACCATATGTAGCTCATGCCCTGGGCTAACCCCCTGTGTTGCAGGCAGCACCTATGGTGCTAGGTCTAGCCTGTGCACCAGACTGACTTTGCATGCTTGATCCTGCAGGCTGTGTGTCTTGATACCCTGCTTTAGGATAAGGAGGGTTTAGAAAACCCAAGGCCCTCCCCCATTTCTGTAATCACTTATTGTACAAAAGGTATGGCACCACAACCAAGTTTCATTTTTAACGAGATGCTTGCATATGAACAGTATTTTGGTTGTTAGGTGCACTTTATCCTCACTGAAAGAACTGGCAACTTAAATATATTTTAGGCATCTTCCACATGTGTTTGGGTTATGATGGACTTTCAGCAGGAACAAGGCACCTAGGAATTTCCCTGGGTATTTCTCTGTGACCACTGAGCTACATCTAGTTTTGTGGAACAGGATAACTTTAGCCTCCGTGTAATTTCTGTACAACTCATACTGTTAGTGTACAGAGAAACTGTTAATAATGGTCTTCTGAGTTATGACGGCACATGTAACATCAAGGTTCAGAAGTTACAAGGGAGAAGAAAAGTCTGCCTCCAAAATGTTGTTTACTACAGTATAACCTCATGAATCTGGCATGCTCAGGACTGAACACCTGCTGGAAATTTGAAAACTCTGGATTTTTTAAAATCAGAGCTGTGGCCAGTCCGGGAATTGTGGGAGGGAGAGTAGTGGAGGCCAGTCTCAGATCAACAGCCACACTC
>NW_005842954.1:153083-157128 GCF_000455745.1 Alligator sinensis | reverse complement strand
GGGTGGTGGATGGTGGCGGCAGCTGCCGTATGCAAGCTTCCCGTTCCGCTGCTCCAGGACCAGCTGCCACTACTTTCCAATCTAGTGTACTTTTAAAAAGTGCCAGAATTCAAGATATTTGCTCTCTGGATTGATGAGGTGATACTGTATTAGGTTTGATGATGACATGCAGCAGGATTGGGAGCATGCAAGAGGCTGTTTCTTATTTCCCTGTTGGTACTGGGTTGAAGCATGACTCATCCAAGGTGATTATCCAAGGTCTTGTACTGGGTAAATGGACTTCTGTGATACAAAGGGAGAAAAAAGAAACCTGGATTTATTTCCAAGTAAGCAAACCTATTCTACTCTGGAGGGATTTCTTGGGTCTGGAGAAGGGACTGGAATATTGGTTGATAGAAAACTGGCTGCTCTCTAAAGAAAAAGAACTTCAATTTAACAAGATGGACATATAAATGTGTGGGGGGGGGTTTTTTTGTTTTGTTTTTGTTTTTGTTTTTCAAAAGTAGAGCAAGCTCAAGAGTGTAAGAGACCCATTTAAAGGAGTTAGTGAATATAAGATGGGCTACCAGGCAAGGTTGACAGTGGAGTATGGCAAGAATGGGAATCTAATGACAGCATGACAAGATCTTGAAAACTTGGAAGGAATATTTTGAATAACTTCTAAATAGAGAGTATGGAAATGAAGAAAGAGTTGCTGAATATCAGACTGCTGAAACTAAAATAGTAGAGCCTTCCTAAAAGAGAGAGAGAATTGTGTTTAAATTCAGAAATAAGACACTAGGAATAGACAATCCTCCAACCAAGTGCCTGAAATCTGGATTCAAAATATTAAAGCATTGTCTTCAGAGGATGATTAAGAAGATATAGAGAGAGGAATGAAGGCCAGTACAGTAGAAGCAGGCAATAATGTACCCAATTTACAAGAAGGGTGATTAAAAGCTTTTTTAATAACTATCACTGTGATCTCTGTGCACAGCATACAAAGACTTTTCTCAACTGCTGCTAAACTGATTGCTCCCACATGCACAAAAAAATGTTGGAGATTACTAGTGTGCACCCGAGAGAGACTGATCAATTTGTGATCAGATATTTTCAGTGAGATTATTGCTGGAAAAGAAATGAGAAGTTATGAAAGATGTACATCAAATCTACATAGACGTTTTCAAAGCTCATGCAAGTATTAAAAGAGTCACTGTGGTCAGTCATGGTGTAGTTCGTAATTCCCCCAAAAAACTGGTATGCCTTAAGATGTGCATTGTAGGATCAAGAAGTTCTGTGAGAACTGAGGGAATTCTGTGAGACCTGATGAAAATCAGCAGGGAGTTCAAGGGGATATATTGCCACTGCTGCTTTTCATCTTGATGCTTCAGAAGGTCATAAGAGCTATTGAAGAAGGAAAAGACCTGTAGCTGAGCAGACATGCAAATACCTAATGCTGTGCAGAGAATACCTGTGTGGCGGGTCAGTAGGGGGTGTTCCTGTTCTGAGCCACCTGCCTTATTGCACCTGACCACCTTCCAGGCTCTGAGTGCCACCCTGGGGGTGCCTCGCGTCTAGCCGATCCACTTCCTGGAGCACATCTGCAAGCCTGGGGGTAACGCCACCACCACCCAGGGTCTGGACTGGTCCTGGCCCTGTGTCCCCTGGGAAATGCAGGCATAGTAGCCTTTGAGGGGTACTCAACCCACTGCAAGAACTTGGGGTGCTTCCCTCAGTCTGAAGCAGAAATAGTGGTCTCTCTTAGTCAGCCGAACCAAGGGAACCACAAGGCCATAATCTTAGAATAATAGAGAGCTTAAGCCCCAACCCAGGTGTGTGAGGCCAGTCATGTAGGCAGAGGGAGCAGGTTTCCCTCTCACTCAGGAATGTATCCAGCTCAGATTACAATTCAGGGTTACCTGAAGCCAATGGGGCCAGGGGTGTCTGACCTCTGCAGTGACCATGGTAACCAAATTGTCAGATTGGTCATCTGCCCGATAGCAGAGTTTGGAGAAAGATTGAGGTGGCATTCTGCCACAACCTGCATAGTAGGAAAGGAAATGGGAACTGTGCCAAAGAATTCAGTGGTCATGGAGTCAAACACCAAAGAGGCTGGACTTACTATCATTGTCATCAGGAGTAAATGCATATTCACATCCAGCAATAAATCTCAAGATTGCAGGACAGTAAGGATAGGGAATGACAATGTGGAAAAGAAAGAAATGCAATTATTTAGGAATAATAATCACTGAGGACAATCAAATAGCTAAATAAATGGAAGATCTTCCAGTACTAATATGCGTATTGAGCCTGGATAAAATAATGGCTTCAAGGAAAATCTCAAGAAACCTTAAAATTCAGCTTTATAGTACCATTGTTTAACTTGTCATTTCCTTGTCTATGGATGTGAATCCTGGGTGCTGACAAAGCACCCAGCAAATGGAAAAAGACTGCAAGTGTTTGAAAACAAAGTGGTTGGGAAAATATTTGGTACAGTACGAGAAAATAGTGTGTGGTGGTGAAGACATAATCAAGAGTTTGTGGACCTTTGTAGAAGACCTGATGTCTTGGCACAAGATAAGAGTACAGAGAATGAAATGGCAGGGCATACTGTGAGAACTGATGAGAGAAGTCCTGTCAGGCAGACTTTGGATGCCAAGGTGGTGGGTATCAGACCCCGAGCTAGGCCCAGGCAACAACAGGAAGATAACAAAAACTGATTTAGAAATAGACAAAGATGAACAAGGTGGAAGGAGGTTGCACATGATAGGAGGAGGTAGAAGGCTGTCACTGAGCAAGCTAGGAACTAAGCTTAATTGCATAGTATGAACAGTGGGTTTTTTTCTTCCATGCTATATTAAAAATATAACCTTTGTTTTTTAGTTACCATAACTTGCCTAAATTGGACATGAATGCTACCTTAGCTCAGTAATTGGCATTGGCAATGTTGGGAATTACTGACAGTGCAGTCAGAGCTGGTGCAGAGTTGTTTGTTTGTTTGTTTTTTAGGATTCCCATGTGAGATTTTGCAGGGGCACTTGAAAGCTGCCATCGGGTTGGGCCCAATTGCATTATGTGCCATATGAACACATAAACAAATCTGCCCCATAGATCTTATCTGCTAAAGGTTTTACAGTAAATATTTTCCGCAGCTAATGGTAATGATAGTAGGTTGCTCTCTTTCTTTTCTGTTTGCTTTATATTACCTGTCTCCTTTTCTTAGCCTCTCTATCTACCAAACCATTCATTTTTGCCTACTTTCTTAATCTTTGCCACCTCTTTTCAGTACCCGGTCAATAGAGATAATCTATTCTGTCAATTTACCAGTATACTTTTAGAATGCAAAGAGATGTATGAAATATTCCCTTAGATGCATTCAGTTTAAAATAATCCAACATATTCTTTATCATTTAATAGTTTAGCCCTTTTTACATATCTTCATCATGTTCTGTATGAATTTGAGCTGAAAAAGTTCATATATGGTGCTTGTGTCCATCTGGTGTATAGTGCATTCCTTGCAGCCATTGAACCAATCCTGTGTTGAGCAATGTTATATGTCTCACAAAGTGCCTGGTGAAGATTCCTCCCAATGTATCTATTCATTCTTCTGGCTTGGATTTCAAACTCTCTATCCATCCTGAATCTGTCTACAAGTCTAACTTTCTCATTTTATTTTGAACTTCAAGACAGCAAATGATTTTGTATACTTTTCCTTTTTAAAGTATGAAATGTGCAAGGTCCTTCTTGTCTTTAGTTTGAGAACTCCTAAGAAGGATCCTTCTCAGCTACCAGCTCCCTCCTTGCCCCTGATGGATAGATGGGCAAGAGGGGGAACCAATACATCGATCCGATATTGGATCAGCCCTGATATAAAGAAAACTGGCTGTATTGGAAATTGGCCCAATGTGACCGATTTAATTTGGCTGATTTAAATGCGCATGCGTACAGCTGCAGCACAGCATATAGGCAGCGAGGAGCAGAGCCTGGCAGTGTGGAGAGCTGTGTGCAGCTTGTAGGTTCATTGTGGTGGAAGGGGAGGGGGGAGGGAAGGGAAGGGGTGTGGGGG
>NW_005842954.1:152840-153068 GCF_000455745.1 Alligator sinensis | reverse complement strand
AGGGAGGGAGGGAGGGAGGGAGGGAGGGGGACAGGGCAGATGCTGCCCACCTGGGGTGGAGCATGGGACAGAGCTGCAGCTCATCTGGAGGACCTGGGGGGGTGACTCCCACCGCTTTGCACAGCGTGGGAGGGCATGTGCCCTCGGATCTGTGCAGGGTGGGCTGGCTGCAGCTCTGAGCTGGAGCCCAGGGTGTGCCAGGCGCTTCCTGGTGGCGGCTGGGCTCAG
>NW_005842954.1:150946-152436 GCF_000455745.1 Alligator sinensis | reverse complement strand
ATGTGTGGGTTTGGTTTTTGTGTGGGGGGGGGGGGGGGGGGAGAGGAGGGAGCCAAGGAGGATCCTTCTTAAAGACGCGTGTGTGTAGATATAGGTAAGATATAGATAGAAATAAGACAGTATCACTGGCATGTCATACTTCCTAGAGGAAGTAGTATCTAAACTGTATTTGCATTCAGATTCTAGTATTGCAAATGTTAGATCTCTGGAACACATGCACATGTGTGTTTGCAAAGCATCATTTGCATAATTGGAGAGCTTGTTGAGGCCCCAGTGAAAACAGACCAGTAATCTCTTGATTTATCTTCATAATCGCTTAACGTAATCAAAAAGTTAATAAAATTTCTACATGTTGAATCAGGAAAATCAGCTTTATGCAGGAAAGGAATATTAGAACATGCTTAATATGCTTGCAGTTATGTGCTTGCCTGAAACTGGGCTTTATGCAGGGGGTGTAAGTGCTTGTTAGGATTTCAGCTCGTCTGATTTTGTGAAAGTTCAATTCTCTGTTGGATTCCCAGTAATCCAGAAGAGAGTACTTGGATTTTGAAAAGAATAAGTCTGTAGCTTTCTCAGGGAATTGTTACTGTTGCTCATCACTAGAAATTTTATATATATATTTTTTCTGTGGTGCTTGAAGCACTACAAAAGACCCCTTTTCTGAATTTTGGTCATATTTTTTCCTTTGTTAATAAAGATACTTGCTCTTGTATGGGTGGTGATGTATCATGTTTTTATATGTTAATTTGTATGAAAAATTCTAAAAAAAAAAAAAAAAAAAAAATACATGCACAAATATTTACCATATTTACTCGCATACCACACACACATTTCCCCCCAAAATCAGCCCCCAGTACAAGAGTGCTTGTCTTACACAGAAGCTGATTTTCTTTGCAGGGTATGAAGAGACAGCGAGAATAAACAAAAGACTCCTGGCAGGAGAAGTATCTGAAAAAGAAAAAGACGGAGGCACAGGAGGAGCGCGGAGATTCCAGAGCAGCTGCTCCACGATGATCAGGCGAGCCGCGGGAGAGAGGGGCAGAGCCGAGGAGAAATAGATGCGGGAGGAGAGGTGTGGAGCCGGTGAGAGCAGGGAACAAGGAAAGCCCGGAGAGAGGACACTCCCGGGGAGTGAAGGAGACTGGCAGGACTAACAAAATGGGGGAGCTCTGACAAAGGGAGCGAACAGAAGTAATCTTTGAGGAAGAGAAAATAGGGACCTAGGAACTCTCCTCTCCTTTCAAGGATATCAGGACTGTGCAGATGTTGTTGTGTCTGATGTCTCTCTTAATTGGTCAGACATGTTCTTAAAAAAGAAAAAAGGGTGAGTGTCGGTAAATACCGTTTATAATATCAGACGGTGCAAACTGAAAATGAAAGTCTAGGACTGTACACCGGGTTAGACACAACCCCCACAAGTGGTGCATTGGCTAGGAACTTTGACAATGGCTTAAGTCGCAAAGAACACATTGAAATGCAGCCAGGTGCAA
>NW_005842954.1:150661-150915 GCF_000455745.1 Alligator sinensis | reverse complement strand
GAACCGCTTTAGCAGACCTTACATCTGGTGAGTCAGCTGCTACAACAACAACAAGAAGCAACTTGACAAATTGCTCTTGAGGAAAAGTGGCTCCAGCAGCAAGCATGGACTCAACAGAATCAAGTGGAGTTGAAGGTACCCAAGATGACTCCGCGGGATAACTCTCCAGAAAGGCTTCTGGGTTTCGAATGAGCCGCCTTGGCCTCGGGTTTGGATCAGAGTAGATGGGCCAGTCAATTGGGGGTATTACTGAT
>NW_005842954.1:132065-150630 GCF_000455745.1 Alligator sinensis | reverse complement strand
CGGAAGAGCACAGGCCTCTTATTGAGCTATGCCCCGGGGCAAAGCAGTCGACTATGACAGAGTAAAAAAGGAAATCGTGTATTTTTTTTTTTAACATCAACCCAGAGCGATTAGCATCAAGCCTTTCGAATAAAGAAGAGAAGAGAGGATAAGTCCCCATGGATACTACTCCAGCATTTAGAGACCTATTAGACAAGTGGCTGAGACCCCAAGAGGTATCTAAAGTGGATCTGTGCAATCAGATTTTACTGGAACAGTTTTTAATGGACCTAGATTAAGGCACACAGCAGTGGATGCATTGTCACTGCCCAAAGTCGTCTGCAGAGGCCTTGAGATTAGCTGAAGATTTTGACAGCGCACAAGAAGGCAATCGAGAACAGGGCATTAAAGGAAGGCCGGACCCCGTATCACCAGAGGCGGATCATAAAGAACCCTGGGAAATGAGATCAATAGTGTGTTTCCGGTGTCGACGGATAGGGTACATGGCAAGAGAATATACGAATGTTCCTTGCTAGAGCCAATGTGGACGGGAGGCGTTGTTTGATGCCAGGATACTGTGCAACGAGCAGAGGGACAATGGACAGGTAGAGACGATAGACTGTAGTATTGGTAAAACAGGCGGGGAGAAACCGAAGGATAAACCAACAATTTGGGTTAGGGTAGGTGGGAAGAAGTGCCAGCCATCGTGGACATGGGTTGCGCACAGACCTTAGTTAGGGCAGACCTGGCTCCAAGGGATTGGGCTCCATGAGTGGATGCGGTGAAGATGACTTCTATGCATGGGCAACCATCAGCGTATCCATGGAAGAAGTATCAGGTGGAAGTATTGGGTGTCATGAGAGAAATGCCTGTCGGGCTAGCCAAGTATCTACTGTATCCGATGATATTAGGTCGAGATTGGACGGAAATTTTACCATGTGTTGGATACAGAGAGAGCTCAAGAGGAAAAATGGATGAGCCTGGTGGGAGAAGAGTGAGAAGCTCCAGCCGAGCCAGAAGGATTTGATCTAGAGAGTTTTGCAAGCTGTGCTCACTTCAGGGAAGCCCAACAGGGAGAAGATCTATTCTGAGCTATTATCCAGTTGGAATTGGCCAGATGAGACTAACGGGTAATAAGCCCCAAGTGGTGTCACGCATTACCCAGATACTAAATAAGGAAGGGTCTATTGCATAGAATTACATTGGACCAACTTGATGGAGTAGAGATACCACAACTTCTAAATCTCCAGGGGTATAGAAACTCTTTATTGAAATTGGCACATACAAATCCGTTGGGAGGACACATGGAGAAGAACAAAACGGAGGCTAGACTGACTAAATAGTGTTTCTGGCCCCGACTCTACGAGCAGTTGAAGACTTCTGTAGAGCTTGCCCTAATTGTCAGCGGGTCAGCCTCCAAAAACCTCCTCAAGTACCCCCATGTTCAATGCTGGTAGTGAAAGAGCCCTTTGCCCAAATAGCCCTAGATATAATAGTGCCGCTACCAAAAAGTTCTGCGGGCTACCAATTCTTGCTAGTCTTAATAAACTACGCCACTAGGTTCCCTGAAGTGATCCCTCTACGCAGTTACAGGACCTTAGGTAGCAGAGGAATTGATGAAGTGGGTATCAAGGGTGGGTATACCAAACGAAATAATCCCTGACCAAGGGACGAACTTCAAGTCCCATGTAAGGAGAAGTCTATGCCAAGTACTCAAAATGCGACACTAGCACGCAGCTGTATACCACCCCCAAACCAATGGGTTGGTAGAAAGGTTTAACGGGACTCTCAAAAATATGCTACGACATTGCGCTCAAGAAGAACCATGAAAGTGGGACTTGTTAGTACCACCCCTGTTATTCGCAGTAAGGGAAGTCCCGCAATCTTCCCTTGGGTTTTCCCCGTTCAAACTGGTATACGACCACCAACCACGAAGCCTGTTGGATGTGGTACGGGAGGAATGGGAGAAAGGGGAACCTACGGGGGCACAACCAACCAAGTATGTGTGAGAGTTGAGGAAAAGATTACAGAAAGCAGGGGAGGTAACCAGAGAACATTTCCAATGAGCACAAGGGAGACAAAAAATCAATTACAACAAAGGGACCCGACAAAAAGAACTATGGGAAGGGCAAACAGTGTTAGTATTACTACCCAGCGTGACGAGTAAATTCTTAACTTGTTGGCAAGGACCGTTCGAGATAATCGGGTGAGTGGGCCCTGTCAATTTATGAAATCTTACGCCCCAGACACACAAAAGACAAATAAATTTTTCATGTCAAGTTGTTGAAAACATGGAATGAACCAGTGTGTCTATTTGGGACCCAAATAAGAGAACAGCCAGAGCCAGAAACCAAAACAACCAAATTCAAAAGGGGACAGGAAGCTGTTAAAGGAGTAGGTTTAGGAGACCAACTGACAGTAGAACAAAAAGAATAGTTAAAGCTCATAATAAACCAATTTGGAGATGTGTTTAACGAAACCCCAGGATATGCTAAAGGAATAAATCACAAAATTATCAGCCCTGAGGGGAAAGTGATTAGGGAAAAATGGAGGAGAATTCCATATCATCGGTATGATATGATAAAAGCAGAGATTGACAAGATGTTGGCTCTGGGAATTATTGCAATCGCGTATCCTGTGGCATAGTCCATTAATAGCTGTGCCCAAACAAGATGGCTCACTACGATTGTGTGTGGACTTCAGAAAATTAAATGCAATATCAAAATTCAACGCTTTTCTCATGCTGTAGATAAGCTAATTATTAGAAAGAGTTGGAAGGGCCAAATTCATATCTACCTTAGATCTAACTAAGGGCTATTGGCAGATTCCTGTCTGGAAAGAAGACTAGGTGAAAACTGCTTTTGGCACTCCCTGGGGACTGTACGAATCCAGGCATATGTCATTTGGCCTACATGGAGCTGCAGCAACATTCCAAAGATTAATTGATTGGGTCCTGGCACCACATCAGCACTATGCCGCAGCATATATGGACGGTATTATAGTTTATGCTGATGACTGGGGCCAACATTTAAACACCCTTTGGGCAGTTCTTCAAGAATTAAGACTGACCAATTTAACTGTGAATCCACGCAAATGTGCATTAGGGAAAGCTGAAACCAAATACTTGGGCTTTATGGTTGGACAGGGGTGTATTCGTTCACTCACGGACAAAATAGAGGCTATTTGGGACTATTCACCACCCCAAACAAAGAAACAAATGCAGGCCTTCCTAGGATGGGTCAGTTATTACTGCCGGTTCATTCCCCATTTCACAGCAGTGACAGCTCTACTAACCACTCTATTAAAGGGATGAGGTAACAGACCCATACAGTGGAATGTGTACTGTTTTGGAAGCTTTTCGGAAAACGCAACAAGCTTTATGTAAGAACATGGTCCTTCAAAGACCCAACTTCACACGTCCTTTCATCCTGCAGATGGATGCCTCTAATCATGCCCTGGGAGTGATGTTAACTCAAGTGACTGACGGTGTGGAATGCCCAATTGCCTATGCCAACAGAAAATTGAATCCGCAGGAGCAAAGGTATGCCACAGCTGAGCGGAAGTGCTTAGCTATCGAATGGGGCATAGAATATTTTCGGTACTACCTCCTGGGCCGCACGTTCACATTAGTTACTGATCACCCCTTTAAAGTGGCTGCAGACCACACAAACTGACAATGCATGGATCGCCCGCTGTGCCATTGCCTTACAATGCTTCCATTTCCACATTGGCATGGCTGGGCCTAAATTCAGTGTCATGGCAGACTTCTTGTCCTGGTGTCATCACGATGACGACCCTTCCCCAGCTCACATTACTCGCTTAGGTGAGACCCCCGCACTTCGAGGCTGCAATGGGAGGCTGGAATGTAAGGTGCCTAGCAGCATCTTCACGGGGAGGATGTGTGAAGAGACGGTGAGAATAAACAAAAGACTCCCAGCAGGAGAAGGGTCCAAAAAAGAAAGATGGAGACACAGGAGGAGCACAGAGATTCTGGAGCACCTGCTCCATGATGATCAGGCGAGCCACGGAAGAGGGAGGGGTGGGGCCAGCGAGAGTGGGGACAAAGAAACCCTGGGGAGAGGAGACTCTCGGGGAGTGAAGGAGACCAGCAGGACTAACAAAACAGGGGAGCTCTGATGAAGGGCGCAAACAGAAATAATATTCGAGGAGGAGAAAACGGGGATCTAGGAACTCTCCTCTCCTTTCAAGAATATCAGGACTGTGCAGATGTTGTGTATGACGTGTCTCGTAATTGGTCAGACAAGTTCTTAAAAAATAAATAAATAAATAATTATTTTTTAAAAGAGGCAAGAATCGGTAAATACTGTTATAATATCAGGTGGTGCAATCTGAAAATGAAAGTCTAGGAGTGTACACCGGGTTAGATGCAACCCTCCACACAGCGGTAGAGGCATGACAGCATCCAAGAATAGCTGCCAATTAGTTAACAGCTGTGAAAGGATTAACACTGGGCTCCACCCCTCTTTCTTGCTGTCCTTGGAGGAAAGAGGCAACCATTTTTCAGGACAGCCGGCTCCAGACCATAGTTCTGGAAAAATCTTTTTTCCCACTTTCTGCCTTCCAGAAACAAGGTCCATGTCTTATTTTGGAGTTGTATGCGACAAAATATGGTATTTTAGAATTAATTCTAAAATAATACCATCACAAATCCCTTTCCATATTGAACATGCAAAATGGACATAATAGTTTGTGCACAAAATAATGTACATCTTGCTTGATATAGTCTGTTATCCATTGGCTAAGACACATAGCTGACTGAAAACTCTTCATATCTTTCCTGCATAAGGAAATGGGAACAATCTTCCAGTTGTTCCAAATGATAATGAAATACTTTTAAAGAGATATTGAATAGGGAAGACCTATGCCTGTTTTTCATTGTCTCACCTCTTTAAAAAAAGAATTAAAAAAAATTGTGAAGCATTATTATTGTCTTGGGGTAAACCTGACAATTGATTTTAGTGCAAAGAATTAATTGGAACAGTCTTAATGTTTCAGAATGTGCCTGGCTTCATAGTAGCCTCCAGTGAAACCTTCAGATACCATAGTAATTTTTTTTGGTCTACCTTCCACTTCTATACCACATACATGAAACTATAGTGAGAAAATTGTTAACTCTGTTAAGCTGCATTGCTTTTTTTCCCCTCTTTGTTTTTAGTTTACAAGCCAACCTAATATAGCACCAAGGCAGATTTGATAAATGGACTTGTTCCAAAGCTTGTGTGTGAAAGCAATGCTAGGGTAGACCAGCGAGCTGAACTTCTGCCAACCAAACACCAGTGCAACTGCTCAACTGCTATGGTACTGCACCCTCTAACACTACTGGGACCTTGTGCTTTTTAAAGGCATTTCCGTTTTCAGTCCAGTGGGTATCACAAGAGACAAGTGCCCTTTTTAATGGAAGAATTCCATGTCTTGGGATACTTGTGCGGGATTTCACTAACTTGTGGTAAGGAGAAAAGGTTGAAATAGCACCAGACTGGAAAGTCCAATTCCAGGAAAGTCGCTGAATAATGTTTGAAGTGGAGTAGACTGAAAAATACTGTCATTGTGTATACATTGGCTGAAGATGCACTGCAATAAGGTAGGTGGCCTGATAAGGAAGTATAAACATTTTAAATGAAGGTCTTATACACCCAGACATAATGGGTCTAATCTATTTTGAGGGCACAGAAAATTGAGGGTACACAGCCGTTTGTGATTCAGATTCTAAGTACCATGTTGTTAGCTTAAACTGAATATTTGCTTTACAGGAAAAGAAAAGGTTGGAAATAGTTTCTGTGGGTTAAGGGTATGCATTCCAGCAATTTTTATATTGTATATCTTAAACAGGATATTAGGTTCCTAATTATGCTTTGTCTGTGTGATGGAGCTTGATCAGGTAAGTCTAACACATCCAGGGGCTCAAATCCTCAATTCCAATTGGTGGAGCCAATCCACCAATCGGGAAAGCGGGTACCACCCCTTTCCCAAAGGGAGGGGAAGAGGAGCTCCCTGACCGGATTGTGGACTGCAGCACGATAGGTCCACCGGACTTCAGGGGCAGAGCCCTTGAAGCGTATAAAAGGAGTGTGTGCTTGGTATGCTGGGGGAGACATGGTGAGGAGAGATGAGCTCCGGAGAAAACCGTCATCGGGACCCTGCCTGAGCCTTGATGGTGCGTGGATCGGCGCATGGTGCTCAGGCTCTGGGAGCTGCTCAAGGTGGCTTGAGCCTGTGAACCTGGCAAGCAGCTGTGTGGGGTGATGCACGTATTGGCTCATGGAGAGCTGGCCCTGGGAGTGGCTCGAGGCTGCTTGGGCCCCATACAGTGCACAGGTCGGTGTATAGAGATTTGACCTCGAGAGCAGCTCGAGACTACTCAAGTTAGCCCTGGCTCTAGGCCAGGTAACCGGAGCCCCACAGTGTGGCTCAGCATTAAACTAGAAGAGCCCCAGTGCCCAGAGCAGGTCCTAGGAAGGGGAAGGACCCCTGGTGGGAGGCTGGGTGGACCCAGAGCATGGCACCAGGTGATTGAGAGGAGCCAGAGGCACCGCCAGAGAGAAGCCCTTGTGGGACTGGCCACCTGGGGACGAGCCTTGTTAGCTTCAGATCAGGAGTGTGGGTTGCTGGGGAAGCGGGTCCCACAGGGGAGACAGGCTTGGGGGGTCTGCTGCTTCCACCCTCCCTTGGGGGGGGGGGGGGGTTATCCACATCCTGGGGCGCTAAAGGGTAGGGGCTCCAGGGGCACCCTGTGGGATGCTGAGTGCATCTCATATTTTGTAATTGATATTTGCTTTGTATTGTTGATGTTAATATAGTTAAGGGTACTCCTTAAGGGGACTTATATTGGTTTACCTGTTTTATTACCTATATACGTTTGCTGCCTATTATCAGAAATTACCAGTATTGTTGCCTGTGTACGTCTATTGCATTGCTACCTCAACTTACCTGGGTTTATCTGAGTTGATGCTTATGTGAAAATCAGCTTGTGTGTACTGTGTTCTTGCCTTGACTTGCCTGTTCCAGGGTGTTAATGTTCATCTGTGCAGGGAGGTTAATTATTGCCTGTGCTGTGGATCACCTGCACTGAGTTCCCAGTTACCTGTTCTATCTTTTGCAGTTCCTCAAAGTAGTACAATGTGTTGATTGCAGATTATTGTATATGGTGTCATATACTAATTCTACTGTAAATATTTAATGTCTCTCATCTATATTTATTTTTGCATAGCAATACATTTGTATATAATTAAATACATTGTCCTGGCCTAGCTCTATATAGAGAGAAGAGAGAACTGCTCCCCAGTGGCAGACGCCTCTCACAGCACTCTTGCCTGACCACCCCATCCCTTCCACTTGCAGACAGGGCACACCCCTGGGTGTACCCGGGCTACATCTGTTAAAGCACGCATGAGGTTTAGCATTTAGTCACATCACAGCACCAGAAGAATCATTTATAGAACTATGATTAGATTAATCTTTTCAATCACAGCTTGGTAATTCAGTCCCCAGGTCTTCTTTTGTGTGCTTACAACTTTGCATATGCATTGTTCCTGAATTGTTACTTGCTAAAGAACTGCATGCTTCGGTTATGCATGAATTGCTGTGCTTGTTCAAGAGTGAAGTCCAGGTTGAGGCCCATAGCAAATCTTTATTATATGATCTTCTGAAATGCATAACCTTGGCTTAACTCTGCTGTTAAAGTCAGACAATAGGAGTATCTTGGCTTAGAGTTTATTTTAACCTTAACCATTGAAAAGAATCATGACTTGTGATCCAGCTCTCGTAGTACTTGCTGACCTGACCAATCCAGTGCATAACAGTACGTACTGCCAATACAGCGGGCAGACTTGACTGCCTTTTGTGGTTGGCTAGAAGGGCTGTGCGAAATTTCAATAGGTGTTTCATTTTGAAGCTGTTTTGAGCTAGAAACAGTGAAATTGAAATGAAACAAAAGGCTTTGAAACAGCGTCAAAACAAAACGAGGGCACTTGAAACGTTTTGAGTTTCAAAGCCGGGCTTGCTTGCAGCTAACAAACTAAGGGTGGGGGGAAGGACTGCTCTGATATTGACATCGAGCTCCCAGTTCGATTTCCCAGCTCTCTGATCGCTTCTGTCAGCTCTGCTGATCATTTCCTCAGCTCTTCCTGGGGAGTGCAGGCCCCTGATCTGCACATGAGGTTTCAACAGGCTACTGCTGCAGGCCGGGGCCAGTGGCAGCTGCTCAGCGCAGCGTGCACAAAGCGCTGGACTGCAGTGCTGCCACTGGCCTCAGCCTGCAGTGGCAGCCTGTTGAAATGCAGGAAGAGCTGGTGAATTGAACCAGGGGCTGGGGGAATCTTCAGGTTTCTGAACATTTCCCCCAGTTCCCAGTTCGATTCCCCCAGATCCCCCATCTTTCCTCCAGCTCTCTGACTGCTTCCCCCAGCTCTTCCTGGGGGGTGCAGACCCCTAGATGATGCAGGATGACAGCAGGCTGCCACTGCCAGCTGGGGGTGACAGTGGCTGTGAGCTATCTCCCCAGCCAGCAACCTGCTGAAACCCAGCGTGCAGATCCAGGGGCCCATGCCCCACCAGGAAGAGCTGGGGAAATGATCAGAGAGACGGGGAATCGAAAGAGGAGCTCTAGCTGACAGGTGGATCTGCCCCAGCTCTTGAACAGCATGTGGCACTCTGCTGAGCCACACGGCATCCGCATGGCAGCTGCCCCATGGTGCGGGTGCAAAGTGGGGGGTGATCCCTGCTGCCCCCCACTGAGGGGGGGGGGGGGGGGGGGGCTCAGTTGTCACTACCAGAGCTGGTGAGCGTGGTGGTTTTGTTTTTTTGTTTTGTTTTTTTTTAAGTTCTGCACTCACCAGCTGTGGAGCATGTGGATAACAGTGCGCTGCTCCTGCTGGCTGGGGCCAGCACCAGCACCCAAGTCTGCTTGTCACAACCTGTGCCAAGCACCAACAAGAACCCAGTGATGGAGCTGGCCCCAGCCAGCAGCAGGAGCCTGCTGTCATCCTGCACACAGATCCAGGACCCACACCTCCTGGGAGGGCTGTGCCAGACTCCTCCCGTGGGGAGCAGGCCCCCAGATCTGTGTGTGGGATGACAGCATGCTGCCCCTGCCGACAAGTTTTGCTTTGAACAGTTTGAGGTGAAGTTTCACAAAAACCCCTGCACCTATCTCCTTGAAACTTGGCAGGCTTCATGCTCTCAGAAGGGGCTACCGTCTCTGTAATTTTCATCTGAATCAGGCAAGAAATGACAAAGTTTGCAGGCATTTTTGTTATTCCCCATTATTCCCCTATGGGCAAAATGTCGAAACGGAGAAACAGTTTTGACGAAACGAAGCGGAACAGTGCTTCAGAGCAGCAAAATGAAACACTGTTCCTTTGAAAAGGGGAAATGGAAATCGAAATGAAACGGTGCTGTTTTGCACAGCCCTATTGGCTAGGTTGAAAGTAGGTACCAGGTCGCTGCTTCAGTGGTCAGTTTAGGTTCTCTTTTCTATTTTGGAATCCAAATGTTTTAAAGGGAAATTCCAGACTGAGCAGAATAAGGGGCTGCAGTGCGTCTGTGCTGCTCACATTTTTTTACTTTAGAGAAACTTCATTGAAGTAACAGAGTAACTTAGATATTGAGGCCCACAGACTGAGTACTGTGACCTCCAATGTCTGCCCTTTTGGAAATGTTTGGAAGGCAGAGTGAGAGAATTTTTACTGCTGCTGACTGGCTTTATGCAATAGCTGGAAAACTTCAGCTACATGGATAGTACGTGAACTCTAAGATCATAATTACATCAAGAGGTGGAGCAATGGAGCAAAAAAAATGTTCTTTGCAAGTTCTCATTAGATGTGTATGACCTGGGAAGCGTGAAGATTTCTCAACGTTTTTTGAAGGATGCTGGTCAGGGTAAAGGACAAGGAGTAGTTCAGGAGTAATCTCCTGATTTGTGGCTCTTGAACTTCTGTCCTGAAGTAATTGAATCAAGACCTTACAAATGTATCATCTGTTCTTAGGAGCACCTAGGCAGATGGAACAGAACTTTTGTGAACCGAAATGAGTGAGCTTTATTTCCTTCTTCTCTGAAATGTATTCATGGCATTAATTGAAAGCCAGGCACAGTATAATATTTGCTTTTACAAACAAATTTAACTAATAACTAAACATAGCAATGTGAGCTTCAGTTTTCTTCTACATTTCATTATAAAAACTTCCTGTTGGTATTAATGGTTTTTTCATCCTCTAATCTGATCTGTAATATGAGCAGACATAGAAATTCATCCCATAATTACTGTATTAAGCCCTTAACTTCCAGCTAAACTAGAGCTATAACTGAGGTGGGTGTGTAGGCCAGTTTTAAAATCATGGAATATCCACCCTTTTGTCAGGGGAAATTTGTTCTGATGTTCATCTGCCCTCACTGATAAATTGGCACCTTATTTTTAGTTGAATATTGTTTCTTTGTCTGCTATCTTAAGCTTGGTGTGGTTTGCTGTACCAGAGATGAAAATGGGTACACTTCATGCATTCATACTTGCATTCATATCATTTTAATTAATTATACCCAATTTCTCATGGGCTGGCAGCAATGGCTCTTGGGGGGGGGGGGGTTAAGCCAAAGAAATTTTGAATTTAGTAAATAGGTAACAGAAGCAACACCGGGCAATTCTGTGCCCTGGACAGCAGCCATACATGGTGCAACACCAGGTGTTGCATTGTTAGTATCAGTGGCAGGGTCAGCTGCAGTTAGGGCTACGCCCTTCCCAACCTATTTTCACTTTCCTGTAGTTACACTACTGATAGCTAATCTCCTGTAACAATCTTAATTTCAACAAAGGATTTTGAAAGGCATCAAACAGTAATAGTCATGAGTGAGGACAAAGTTGCAAACTTACTCTGTATTAACACAAACCAATTCAGTGTAAACTGGTTAAGGCTCCTTTGCAATTTATGACTTTAAAAGTACAAACACAAGGAAATGTTAACTTTTAGTATGTACGCTCATATACTCACCGGCATACATTGCAATATTAACATTATCCATTTCTAGGGATACCAGTCCCTGAAACCCAGGATATCAGTACAGCGTTTCTTTTACCAAACCATTCCCTCATAAATCCCTGGATTACTCCTTAACTCTTGCTTACCTCGCTCTTAACACACAATATTTGGCAGGAGTCTATTTTTTTTTAATAGGAGCATCTGGCAGTGCTGTGTATAATTGTTTGCCTGATACTTTGTCTTGTAAAGCCCTGGCTGTAGTTTATCGCTTATTTTAATTTTAATTGTGTGAGCCGAAATGTCTTCATGCTGGATATGCTGGTTTTGATTTTTAGTAATACACCCAGTATTGCATCTAGACAGGTGTGGTAGAGGTAGGGATAGAAACCAATTGCCTTAAAAATTATACTGGCCCATGGGCTAATCTAGGAATTTGAAAAGTGGGGCTGCAGGAGGTGCTATCAGTGCTGCAGGGGAGGTTGAAACCCTTCCCCCTTTTCCCGCCCTGACGGCAGACTGTGCCATGGCAACAGCTTCTAGGAACTTTCTGGAGTCCCCAAAGCAGGTAAAACTCCCCCTCACTGCTCTTCTGCCCACCCCACCCCTGCCTCTTCCAGTGCAGGCACGTTCCCTCCTCTCCCATTGCCCTGTCATGCTCTCCAGCAAGCTTTCATTGGGGTGCAAGAAGGGGATGAGCCTGCCCAGTGGGGATTACAGGGGTAGGGGAGCCCTAGGTCTGCTCCTTTCTGTTACAACTCGGGGCTTCAGTAAGTGGCAGGGAAGCCCCAGAGACCACACCAGATGAGGTCTCTGGGGAGCAGCTGCATGGAGTGTCAGGTTGGTCGAAGTGGCAGAGTGGAGTCTGCACCCTCCCCCTCAACCACACTTTCTCTCACTGGCCTGGGAGCTCCAGCTGCATGAAGAGTAGATCAAAGTGCTGGGCAGGGGTGGCAACAGTGTTATCAATGGGTCATTTCTGTCTCCCCTTCCAGGTACTCCCACTCTCTCTGTGTCCTCTGGGTCCAGGAGCAGGTATTGGAAGGAGGATCAGGTGCACTGATGCTACCATCCTGAGCCCTGCCTGGCACTCTGCACTTGCTCCTTCCTGCTGTAGCCCCTGGGCTGTAGAAGGAACCCAGTGAAGGGTGTGGGAGAAGACTCAACCCTGCCACTGCTGCTGACCCAGCACTCCATGCAGCTGTTTCTTGTGGCCCTTGGTTGGAGTGGAATAGGAGCAGTCCTGGGGGCTTCCCCTGCCCCAAGTCAGCTAGGGACAGCAGCAGCAGTGATTGGGTCTCTCTTTTCTTACCTGTTCCCTGCTTCATCTCCCAGGTGTCCCAGTCCAGGCTGCAGCTCCAGCTGTGCCTCAGACACCACAGGGGACCCAGCCACAGGAAAATGGAGCTACTGGCACATGATTTTCACTGTGGAAGTAGGAGTGCAACTACACCCCAGCACCCCCTCCTCCACCCCCTCGATCTGCCCGTGTACTGTCACTTCTCTCCTTTTAATCCTTTATTCCATTTCATTACATACCTTCCAACTTCTACAACCAGTGAGGCAGAGATGCTATACACAACTAGTTCCTGCAATATATTAATTCTCATTTGTCCTTAGAACAGGCTGGGGACACTAGTTTGTGTTCAGGTGATTAGACTATATTGGAACACATGTGGAACAGGATCAAATTTAAGAATATGCAGAAAAGGTTTAATTTTGGTATTTCTTAACTTGAGCACTTGGTACTTTTAAGCTCTTTACAAAGTTAACTCTTTGTTCATCATCTGTATGACCTTGATTCTTCAGCCTTTGCAAATGGAAGTAGACATGCAATTAAAGTTAGACATGCAATGAAAAGTGGGGTGCAGGAAGAGACATGCAAGTAGACATGCAATGAAATTGCTGACATGCAATGAAAGATAGACTGAGGATCAGGATTCTGGGTTCAGGTCCAAGCTTTGCCGCAAGTTTTTGTACAAGGCAGTTAATTTCTGCCTAGGTTGTCAATCTGCAAAATGAAGTAGGCAGAAAATAGTCAATGGGACCATATCTTCAGAGGTACTTAACCTGGATCTAAATTTTGTCAACATTTTTCCACAGCTGTGCACTGGGTTTCAAAGGATCTTCATTGAAGAATTTTGGCACTTAAATTTCCACATCTACCATAAATGAAGTTAGGCCTTTGACTATTCACCGGGTTCACATGTGCAATCACTTTTTTTGTTTCTAAAAATATAGGCAGGAAAATGTGGATGCTAAAAAAAACAGCAACACTTTGACTATAACTTTTGAGGATCTTCCTGAAAATTTGTTGCTATATTGGGTAATAGCAAAAATGATCCTTAGTTGCTTGTTGAGTTTTTCTTCCTCCCATATAAGCTGTCATATTCCCTGTGAAGCTGGGATACTCCAAATGTGGTCACCAGTACCAAATAAAGGGGAAGAATCACTTCCCTCAATCTGCTGGTAACACTCCTACTAATGCTGCCCAGTATGCTGTTAGCCTTCTTCTTCGTTGCGACTTCTGTGGGTGAGGGAAGAAAGAATCAACTACAGATTTCCCTACTACTGAACTCCAGCCAAGCAGCGGCAAATGAGTCTAGCAGATGTTTCTACTTTTGAAGTCTTTTTTGGAAGGAATGTTATTAACCAATTTATCTCCTAGGAGGAAGGAGAATGGGGACAGCAGTATAGCTGAGATCTGACAACTCATTACAGAGAATGGAAGAATATATTAATATTATTATATTAATATTGACCCTAGGCATGTTGACATCTGGATTTGAATTGAGATTTGTTTTTAATTGGACTGTAAGGGGGATAGAAAACTGCCTGGATTGTTGGACTCAAAGGTTGGTAATCAGCGACTCAATGTCTAGTAGGCAGCCAGGGTCAGTTCTGGGGCTAGTTTTGTTCAATATCTTTATCAAGAACTTAGAAGATGTGATGGGGTGTACCCTCAGCAAGTTTACAGATGACACCAAGGAGTAGTAGATATGCTAGAGGGTATAACTAGGATTCAGAGAGACTTAGACAAATTGGAGGATTGGGCCCACAGGAATATCATGAGCTTCAACAAGGACAAGTGCAAAGTTCTGCACTTAGGATGGAAGAATCCCATGCACCAGTACAGGCTGGGGGCTGCCCGGCTGGGCAGCAACTCCGCAGAAAAGGACCTGAGGGTTACAGTGGACAATAAGCTGAATATGAGTCAATAGTGTGCCTTTATTGTGAAGAAGGCTAACAGCGTACTGGGCAGCATTAGTAGGAGTGTTACCAGCAGATTGAGGGAAGTGATTCTTCCCCTCTATTTGGTACTGGTGACCACATCTGGAGTACTGTGTTCAATTTTGGGCTCCCCACTACAGAAAATTGGAAAGAGTCCAGCAGAGGGCAGCAGAAATGGTTAATGGACTGGGGCTCATGACTTCTGAGGGAACTGGATTTATTTAGTCTGGAGGAGAGAAGATGGAATGGATTTAATAGCAGCCTTCAACTACCTGAAGGGTGTTTCCAAAGAGGATGGAACTAGCCTGTTCTTGGTGGTGGCAGGTGACAGAACAAGGAGCAAGATCTCAAGTTGTAGGAAAAGGAAGTTTGGCTTAGATATGAGGAGGAACTTTCTCGTTAGGAGGGTAGTAACGCATTGGAACAGGCTTCCTAGAAAGGTTGTGGAATCTCCATCCTTGGTTTTTAAGACCCAGCTAGACAAAGTCTTTGCTGGGATGATCTAGTTGGGGATGGTCCTGCTTTGAGCAGGGTGTTTGAGTAGATGATCTCCTGAGGTCCCTTCCAATCCTAATTTTATGTGATTCCATGATTCTAAGATAAGATCATTCTTCTTGGTGATATCAGTTCTGTAGTGGGCAGAGACTCTGAGTTATGGAAAGGAACACTTGGAAAAGAGAATCTTCAGCATTTTGTAGAATGACATTCAACTCCAAACAGAGGCAAGATATTCATTATCACATTGAAGCTGAGACCTGGAGGAAAATCTCACTCATTTGAACAGCTCCAGGTCATTCTTGTTTGCTTCTGTGAAGTGTATGAATTGCTTCGACTTGCTGTCAACTTCACAAAAGCTAAAATCCTTCACCAATCCACCCCAAACCAACCAGCTCCTCCACATATTACAATTGGAAAGTAATCCTTAGAGAATATTGAGCTTTCTCCTACCTGGGTAGCCACTTTTCCCAAAAAGTAAACATAGATGGCAACATTAGACACTGGATAAAATTTGCTAGTGCTGCCTTTGAATGTCTCCAAAATTGTGTTTTTGATGGTTTCGGTCCTGATATCGTAATCAAACTTCTCATCTACCAGGCTGTTATCATCTCTACTTTGTTGTATAGGTGTGAAACTTGGATGACATATCAAAAACGCCTGAAAGGTTTGGAACATTACCATTAGTGATGTCTTTAGGAAATCCTCTATATCTTCTGGAAGGACAGAAGAATGTATGCCAGAGTTCTGGCTCAAGCAAATACTACCGGCTTCAAAGCTAGGCTCGTACGGCACCAGGATGTGTTGTAATAAGGCTGCCTGACAACTGGCTTCCAAAACAGGTCCTGTATTTCCAAGTAATCATTCCTGGATTTCTGCAGAACTTGTATATAATCCTGAAGCAAGTACTCGGAGCTCCTTCCAGAACAATTGTACTATCAGGATACATTTTCCAAAAGTAAAAATCGGTGTAAATTGAAACAGATAAATTGTAGCAATATCGGTACTGCTCATACATAGAATTCTACCAAGGAAGGACCGGATGCAATACTGTAACTCAAATTCAGTGACTGCAGCATGTTCTCTTAAGCCACCCCCTTACTGGAGAGGTATGCTAGCTAGAAACCGTCTTGTCCCTATATTGCTGTATACATGGATTTCTGTCTAACTCATGAATTTTGACACTTGCTGTTTTAGCAATCTGATCCCGAAGGCTGATATATTTTTAGTATCGTTTCCTTCTAACGGCAGTGAGTGTTATTTACGAGCTGAGACTACTGTAGATAGGGATGTCAGACATTCAGCCTGAAGGCCAGATTCAGCCTTTAGAACTACTTTATCTAGCCTGCTGACCTACCAACTGCCAGCTGGGGGGCATAGCACCTGGTGGACATGGTGATGGGTGGCAGGAGGGCGAGCCATGGCCAACAAAGCCCCAACCAGCCTCCGACTGCTTTGCTTGTTGCCACTGCCTTGGCCCCAACTCCTTGGCTGTTTACTTCCACTGCCACTGCTGCCATGGTGTCTGGTGCCAGACTTGGAGCTGGAGTTGTCACTACTGTGTGCTCCACTCCAGAGCTGGAGCTGCCACCCCAGCATGAAAGGAGTCAAAGGGAAAAGCTCCAACTCCAGTATGGGGCACATGGCATGCAGTGGGAGCTGGAGCCATTGGTGCCAAAGCATGCATCGGGTGGGAGCTGGAGCTGTTGAACCTGTGCCCTGAGCTGGATCTGGCCCACAAGGAGCCTCAGTCTTGGGGCAGGAAGTAAATTTGACACCCCTGATGTAGATGATTGAGATCAGCTACCGCTAATACCAGGGGTGCACCAAAGAAAGATAGAAGCAGCAGCTGATTCCCAGAGAGGGTTGTATGCTAAAAAGCTCATTTTCTGAGCGTTTATTCAATCCCATGCAGGTTTTAGAGAAATTAGGAAATGCTTAAAGCAAACAACTGTCCAACCTTGGTGATGATAGCAGGCAGATTCTCTGCTTTAATGAAAAGATAAGACCTTCATGGCAATCACTATACAGTGGCTATAGGTCACATGCATGGGTGTGCCCACCTCTGCTCGATTAGGCGCTCTTGTGCGGCCTTAGCCTGTACTATTGATTGCATCTGTCCTGGGCTTGCGGGTGGACCCCAAAGACTACCCCAGCTGATGTCGGGGGATCCCCTTGACTCGCCTGCCATGACTTTGAATGTTAACTCAGTGGAGGGGTTCCCCTTCGAGGCAGCCTCCAGGGTCTTCACGCCTCCTGGCGGGCACTTGCAGGGCTCCGACCTCCCCTACACCCCGGCCACTCGTCACCTTGGGTTGTCGGTTTTCGGGCCCCTTAGGCATTCTTGGCTCTACCTGACCTCTTCCTGTGGCCTGCCAGCTACATGCCAGTGTCTTCAGGCCATATCTTGATGCACGGACTTCGAAGTCCTCCGACCTGGCTCCACCGATCCGAATTCCTAATGCCCTATCCCTGTGACTTAACGTGCACTTCCCACCACCGTCATAGCTGAACCACTAAGGCTACTGGGCCAGGAGGCTACGAAGGGTACCCGGGGCCTGTAGGCCCCGAGGATCCCCCTGTGCCCAGCTACTCAGCCCTGGTGGCTCGCCCTACTCAGGTATGGAGTTCCAGCCTTTTATCCTAGGGCTATAGTGGGCCCCGTCCGCCACTTGTTCCGTCCCTCCTTGGGGTCTTCGGCCGCCCTCTGGCGGCACCCAATGGGGTCCCCATTGGCCACACCCCGTTACCTCCTCTCTGAGGCTTTACTGCAGTCTCGTTCTTTGATCCCCAGCGCCGGTTTGCCCGACGCTGCTTTCCCTGCATCTGTAACCGGCTCCTCCGCTGGCACCGCTGCCGGTTCTGCTGCAGGTGCTGCTGCTGGAGCCACTGCCGGTGTCGCTGCCGGCCTCTTTCCCAGCTTCTCTGTGAGCCTGACTGCAGGCGCCACCGCCTGCTCCTCTGCCGGCGTTGTTCCCGGCTTTACTCCCGCCTCTGTCGGCTCTGTTGTCGGCCTCGCTGTCAGCTCCTCCGCCAGCGTTACTGCTGGCTTTACTGCCGGCTCTGCTGTCGGCGTCGCTGCCAACCCTGTCGGCTCCGCTGTCGGAGCCTCTCCCGGCTCCGCCCCCGACTTCCCACGCTGTTTGACACAGCAGCTGAACCCCTCTGGGTGAGGGCTCCCTCCACGAGCCTCCGCTTGTTTGCCGCCCTGCCGTATTCTCAGGGCAGCTTTTTATTTCCGCTGGGCGGCGTCTACCGCCCATGCTGCCCGGCCTCAGCTGAATATAAGCGCGGCTGACCACCCATGATGGTGGTTTTGCCACGCACGTCTCTTCCTGCTCTTCGGACTCTGCAGAAGGTAAGTAAGGCTTTCCTTTGGGCTGGGGCCCTCCTGCAACCCCAGCTCCCCTGGGACAATGGGGTTCATCAGATGCCCAAAGGTGTGCTTATGAAGAAATTTCCTCAGTAGGCTTTTCTGTCCTTAGCAGTACTAGGCATGGAGGCTGCTGTCAAGATTGTACTGATGTATTCCATTCTGTTGGAGTGGAGAGGGCAGAGGGACAGAGCAGGTGGTCATCAATCCCCTTGTTCCTATAGAAGGGCATGTGGTATATGTGGAAAACAGCAGTGAGCTGAACTGATAACATTCAAATCCACAACTCTGGCAGAGGTCAGACTAGTGTGAGTCCCAAGGTTCAGGCTGAGCCCGTATCTAATAAAAGTCAACTATTTCAGTTCATATCCTGTCTACTGAAAAGATGCATGGAATCAGACAGCATGTTGAAAGGGTTTTATAACAGTTTTGTTTGTTTGTTCCGAAATATGGTCTGTGCTTCAAGGTGGTCTGATACTAACACAGTATAGTTCTGCCACC
>NW_005842954.1:120171-132055 GCF_000455745.1 Alligator sinensis | reverse complement strand
CCCCCCCCAGAGTAGGGAATTGATAATGGGTTGGTAGTTTTGCATGGGATGCTGCACACATTGAACTTGAAGTGTCTGATTGTGCCCTGTGGATTGTTTGAATCTCAGTCCATGTAATGTGCAGCAAAGTAGCATTCTGGAGCTCATACTATATTAATACTTTGGTTGCCCTGCTGTTGGGCACCTTCATAGAGATATGAGAGACTTGTAGAAGGATGGAAGGGTTTGAAGATGAAAGTTCTGCCCTCTCACATTGTTGAGCCTAGAATATCTATTTCTTATAGCAAATCAGAGGAAGAAAGTCTGTGTGTCGTCTGTCTGTCCCGTTCTCTCCCCCCCCCCCCCCCTTTCTGACTTAAGAAAAAATGCTGGATGGGTTTTACAGCCATAAATGGTAAAAGTAACTGTACTCTGCTGCCAACAAGCAGAACGATGGAATACGGTTTTAATTTACAAGAAAAGCTCAGCAAGGGTCTTGTAGAGCCCTTCATGCCTTTTGTAAAGATGAGATTAGCTATAAAACAGCAGAGATTTAACGAGAGAATTTAAGCATTGGCAACAGCTCTGTTCCACATGGATGGTGGATGCCTGCTCGCCAAGCTCTGGGAACTACCTCTACAAAGTGCACAATCAAAGCATTTTAAATGTTAGGTGAATTACTATCCTTTCTTTTAAAAAGTAGCTTTTTCTGATTTTTATCTCAGAACTTATACCATTCTTATCTGCTACCTAGTTGTCATAAAATCTCTCCAGCTGAACAGACAGTTCTTTGGGTAAATCCAATATCTTTTATGAGACCAACTAAAATAGCTGGAAAAATTCTTCTTTGTAAGCTTTTGGGTACAAACACCCTTCTTCAGCTGGGCAGAATTTCCATGTGGAAGACTTGAAACCAATTATTTCTTCAGGTAGTTATTGCAAGTTACATTTACAATATTTACACAGAATGGAAGTACGAAGGGAAAGCATGGGAAATAGTGGTATACCTGTGCAATTTCAGGGAGGATGCTTCTCTTTTTGTTTAAAACATGGCTCTGAAGCGGTGGACTGAATGACTTTAAGTATTACTGCTGCTGACCTAACTAATTAGCCATAAGATGATTGAAGAGTAACCTGTCTTCATTGTGTACAGCTTCCTCTTATCCCAGAATCTAGGGCCTGGATTTGAGTAATTTTTCCTTTTGAAGAATTTGTCATTGATATTTTGGGTGCCTCAATTATTGTGTCTCCAACTTCAGGCTTTTATTGGGCCCAGGTTTTTTGTGGGAGGCAGGTGTTCAATACTTCCCTGAAAATAATCTTAATCAGGATGCCAAAATCAGTAACTGCTTTTGAAAACTGAGCCAAATCTGTCTTTAAAAAGAAGCTCACCAATTTGGATGGATTAAACCCTAATAAAATACTGATATTACATAAATTATTCCTAGTTCTGGCCTTTTTTGGCATTTTTCTTACACTGCCGGGGTTTCAAATATTTCCCCAAATTAGTTTAAAATCTAATAAATACTCTCGGCAAAAGAAGTTGTAAGATTCCATTATTACTATCAATTATGTTCTCTCTGAAATAAATCAGGAGTTTGCCTAAGGGTGAATGGGACAAGAATGAAAAGTCATGTATATGACCATAAAGATGTAGGTTTTTAACATACAATTTTGGGTTTCTTAAACCCTGATGGAAACTCTTCTTGACTGTATTGGAAAATGAGGTCCTGTAGATTTGATTGTTAGTATATTTTTGTAAGGGAATTAACATGGATGAGTATATTCTAATTATAACTCTAGGAAAAACAAGTATTAACTAGGGAAAAAACCCCAAAACCTGAGGAGTGTGATCATACATATAGAACTATTAATGCAGTACTCAGCATAAATTCAGAATTATGGAACACAACTAAAGGGGTATAAATTAACACACAATAAATGTAGCAAATGACTTTCATTTATAATACCTAGTTTGTATCTCTATTGGTATACTTCTGCCTGTGTTCAGTTGCATATTTCAAACATCACTCTAATCTTCAGGTTGCATTCTTATTTTTCTTGCATCCTTGTTTTCAAAAACTTTGTATGGGCATTTTGGGGCAAAAGGGTCAATACCAGATGTGCTTTGCCTCTTTTAATGTTTTGGAGTGTGTAAAAATAAAATCAGAAGTCTTGAACATGGTTTTACACACTATACTAATTTGACTTCAAGGACATTTGCCATTTGTTTAATCAAAAGCAAATGGCTTTAAGCCTCCCTGTGGATATATTTTCATAACAAGGTAAATAAACAATGTTTTCTTTAAGTCACGAAATACATATTTAACTCCTTAGCTACACAGAGCATCACTGTAATCTTCTGTCCCAGTAGCATTTTGACTTCTTCAGAATATGGTAATTAATATGGGAGCTTCTTTTCTATACTGACACCCTATATTACCTGAAATTCAGTACAACAGTAAAGATTAGATGCAGAGTAGTTATTTCAGAGAAATCAAAGAAAAAGCAATGTATGCAGGATCTAAAAGATATACTCTCCCCTTCCACCAATAAAGTATCTTGATTAAAGGCAATTAAATTGCCTTTGAAGAAAGTTTTTTTTCCTTAGCTTAAATTTCAAGTTCAGTGGTGTTCCTTTTTAGGCTCCTAAGAAATAGGAGGGAGGTGGAACATGTCATAATTTTGTCAAATCTGCAAGCTCTTAACTTTGCTACTCGGCTGGATCCCTTTGGTAGTTGTTAGGCTGGCTGGTATTTCAGAGACTTTTGACTAACCAGGTCTATGGGAGTGATTCTTGCAAACAGATACTGAAGGCAATAGTGGATTAATATCTAAAAGAGTATCTTTATAAATTGAATAGCTAATCAAATACTTAAGTGTGTGTGTTAGTGTGTGTACACTATTTTCTCCTAGTAACTTAAAGCTCAGTTTTATCCCCTACTCTGGGTATCATTAAGTCTCAAAATTATGTTGTCAGTAAAGGTCATGTGGATAGATATAGTTATAATAAACTATATCAATTAAGAGATTCTGTGTTAGAACTTGTGTCAGGGAGAGGATAACAAGTATCCCAAAGATCTCTTACAAATACTATTTCATTCTATTACATTCTATTATTTCATTCTATTACAAATACTAGTTTCATAAAACTAGATCCTCCAAGGGTGAGAATCCCTAAATCACTTTGTGATGGTGCTTCTTTACTTCTGTATGTGAGATCTGATATTTGCCTGTTCTGATCTCTTTATTCAGGTAGAATATACAGCCCCACATGGGTAGAAAACAGGTTTTGTTACTTAAGTGATTGATCGATTTTTCTCCCTTTGGTGAAGCAGAAGTATTTTATTAAATTTCATATGAAGTTATGTACCTTGGGTATGCTTGCCGTGTGTCCAGTTCATGAATTTCCAGGTGTGGGAGGACATGTGTAAAATGCGAGAACAGTTAGAGTTCTGTCAGGTACATAAAGAAGTGGAGTTAAAGATCCATTTCCTGAACTGTAATAGCACATCAGTCTTGGCATCTCTTGCCTCAGCCTCTTCCTTTGAACTTCATGGACCCTTAGCTTTTTTTTTTTTACAAAGCCTGACCTCAGTATGCTGTCTGCCATTGCACTGGCTCTCATATGGTTTCTTGTGTCCTTGATGCCATGAATCAGGATTGTCTTTCTAGTGTTTACCTGGCCCTTTATATAGAAAGAAAACTGACAACCTGTATGGTATGGTATGAATTGTGTGGTAATGTAATTTTTGTATTGTTGGTTTCTTAGATCCAAAAACATCCTTACCACTAATATTTAGTTGTACACTAAGGGTGTGTCCAGACGAGGATGTGCGTGCCTCTTGCAGCATCTCAAAGACCTCTGTGATCTTATTAAAAAGTTTTAACTGCAACAATTTGAAATTGGGCGGCATTTCAAAACACTGACTACATAATTCACCCTGAACTGTATAATCTGTTTTTTTGCTTTGTTGAATTGTACAACAGTGCGGATCAATTTTTTTGACCTGGTTGCTGCATACTATTTCACAGTGTAGCATATTTAACTACTTTAAATACTTCAAGAGTGATCTCACATGCCTGTGATGAGGTATAAATTATTGCAGTGCAGTGAGAGCATGGCTAGTCCTAATTCATTGCTTTTGTCTCGCCTAGGAGTTAAATGAAGAACCATCTTGTCCTCTTCTAAAAGTAACTCCCTTTTCTTCCACTCTGTTCTGGCAAAGGGGATGATTCCTTGTCAACTAATCATCAACTGTGTGCAAAATTCTGACATATTTAGTTTGTCATTATCCTGGTGAAGCCTTAGCAAAGAGGTTTATGCTTCAGCTGCTGTTTTTATTACAGTTTGGCAAGGCTGAAAATGTAATGCATGTTCTCTTCTTCATATTGAGTAATAACTTTAGATATTCCCTGTGTATCTGAAATATACATTTTGGCCCTTCTGCAGGCTAAAGGAAAGTAGGATATTTTTTTAACTTCCTCATTCTTGATCAACATAGGTGCTGATTTTTGGCGATTTCCACCTTCTAAGGACAGAAGTTCTGTTGGTGCTACTGCCTAGGTAACAGCTAATTTACAAGTCAAGAATTTGGGAGTTTTCAAAGTATGTTGAAAAATTTCTCATTTTGTTCTCAACATTCTAAAACGGATTGAGAAACTGTGTAAAATACTGGGTATCAACTTAGTTGTTGGCTTCAGGACTCATTGCTAGAGTTGAAATCTGAAATGACCTCAGCAAGTTTTGTCATGTTTGCATGAGGTACAGTCAATCCATTTCAAACCGTTGACATCAAAGAGATGCTCTTGTGCAGGATGGATTTGATTTAGTTTGAAGAACTAAAAGAAATCAGTTTGAATTACTGGTCAGAAAACCTCGATTTAATCAATGGTTTCTACAAAAAGTTCATTCTTGTTGTTTGCTATAATCTTCATTAAAATATTATTTCTATGATTCCCTAACAGGGCACTCTTACGGCCTGGTAAGCCTGCTACTGTGATATGTTTCGCCTTCTACTCACTAGATCTCAAATCAATGGAGAGGCTATACTCAGAAACTTTTTCCTCAAGACTTCTGGAATATTCGCTCCAAATGTTTCTCCTTTGTTTCTACTGGCCCTCCCTCCTTGCATTTATCTCCAAACTCTTCCTCCTTACCTAGATCCACCCACAACAATCCTCTTCTGTTAATTTAACTTCTTGAAACTTTGCATTTTTAGAGCTAGGTAAAGGCTTGACTTTGTGTACACAAACTTGCAGAGAGACAATAGGGTGATGAGTAGGTAATCAGGTCTGTTATCTCTCATCTCCATATACTACTGTTCACGAGGATGTTCTCTGGAGAGACAAATCCACAGTTTGAGAACTAAAACTAAGCAGCACAGAGATGCTTAATGGAATCTTCAAGACTGAGTACCACAGGGTTTTCTTTAACCTTTTTCTAATCTATAGAGGAGCCTCTGTAAACCCCATAAGATTGGGCCCTTAATATGGCCTGCTGTGACCTACTTATAAAACTTTTCTAAAGAAGTTACATGAATATATTGTCTCAAATAGTACATAATTAGAAGTTATAATCCCTATTCCATGATGATATCTTTAAGCTCTAACATCTATTAAATTAAAACTATCTTTATATAGATTTATTTTTGTTTTAAAAAGCATTTTAACAAAAAATAAATAAAAAAATGCAATTAAATTTAAAAAATTCTGATTTAAATAAAACTGATTACAAAAAAAAAAAAATTTCAAAAGATTGATTTTTATCCATCCAGCTCTTGTGGTGTTATATCTAGCTCCATTTTCATGATAGCTAGACCAACTAGCAGCAAGCCCACTCAACTGCTTAGTTTCCTAAGAAAAAATAGAAAATGACAAATTATGTTGAAAACAAGGTAAGCAGTGCAGGAAGAGAAGAGCTGTCATGGAATCGTACAGTGGAAAATACAATTGTACAGAGCCTTCCCTGCTGCATTAGCAGCTGTCAATTTCATGGCTGTGATTAGTGATATTATCTAGTAAAAAGTACAGGCCCAATACTTAACCTTTGCATGGAGCTCCCAACATGCCCCTGGGAGTCATGTTTTTACACAGCTTTGAAACTGAGGTTGAGTGGGAGGGATAGAACCTGTCTTGTAAATTTTCAAGCTGGAAAAAAGTAGGAGCAATCTTTTGTAATAGAAGCTACTTGTTGCTTGTTGAAACTTGGCTAAAGGAAATAATTGCACTGGAAGCTGCTTAAATACAGTATTTTAGGGTAGGGATGGTCATTATCAGCTATGTAAAAGTGGCTAACCAGTTCCATATGTTGAATATCCTTGCTTCTCTCACATCACTACCAAAGGCTGTTTCTGGCAAGCACATTTGTGTTCAGGTATTTGGAGCTGGCTCTGGGAAAAGTATATTTAATTGTATTTCCGAGTCTTCATGTGTGTTTCATGTGACCCTGTATAAGTAATCGAGGAACAGCGCCCTACTTAATATAAATAGTGTCTTTATTATAGCAGTTTCTTACAGAGCCTGCTGTTCTCCCCCAGCCTCTAACTCTCTTCCTCTTCCTGTCTCCTCCCCCTCTCTTTCTATTCTTCCTTCAGACTCCTCCTTTCTGCTGCTGCTAGTTTTGCCTCTGAGATCCATACATAATGTTACATCTTTCCTTTCAACAGTTCAAAACAGATGATTAACTTATTCTCCTGGTTGGGCCAGAGGTTGCTAGGACATAGCCCAGCATGCAGACCGAGCCTTTACCACTGGTCTGCTGTGTTCTTTAGGGCTCACAGTCATCCAGGTATGCTGGTCATTGTACCAGCCTCCTGCTTCTTGTTTGTTTGGTTTTTTTTTTCTGGGTGCTACGCCTGCTTCTGTTCTGTCCCTGTCTTTGTTTTGTGGGGTGGACTCTGTGTATCTCTTTCCTTTGTGGAGTCTTTCTCCCCTAATTGGGGCTCACTGATGATGGACCAGTTGTCAAAGTTGCCTTGGTCTTGATCCTGATCTTTTGCTCAATTGTATTTCTGCTGTGCCAGCACTCTGCAGCTGCTTCTGGTTATGTCTCAGTTGCTGTTCACTATTTGTGACAGCTTTGTAGGATCTATCTCCCACTGTACCCTCAACAGTGGCCTTTTGCCATTCTTTCACATGTGGACTTAACTGGTTGTACCCAGACCTTATCCTTTCTGCACAGTGGTCTCGGGTCCCTGGCTCCTTGGTTATACTGTGATACTTGTTAAGGCTTGCTTTTTTAGCTGCTTCCATGTACTGTCGCCCCTTCCCCCCCTGGGGTTTTAGCAAGCAGTCTCTCATGGGGAATAATATATTAGTTCTCTGGCCCATTAATCTTTGGGCTGGGTTACTGTCCATTCCTTGGGGGAGGGTGTGTTGCGATGGTCCAATAGAGCTAGGTAGGGATCCCCTGCAGTCTTATTTGCCTTCAACAAGAATCTCTTGGCTGTCTTTACTGCTGGTTCAGCCTTCCCATTGCTTTGTGGTACCCAGGGAATGATTCTTGTGCTGGAATTCCCATCTAGTTCAGAGCCATTTGAATTCTCCTGAGGTGTATTGTGGACCGTTGTCTGAGAACAGAATGTCAGGTATCCCATGCCACGCGAAATGAGCCTTCAGCTTCCTGAGCACCATTCCTGCCTAAGCGTCTTTGAGGTAATCAACCTCCCAAACATCGGAATAGTAGTCTATGGTGACCATATAGTTTCTGTCGTTGACGTTGAACAAGTCAGTCCCTACCTTCTCCCAGGGCCGAGGGGGGATGTCATGAGGGTTCAATGTCTCTTTTTGCTGTTTGTCACTGTATTTGTTGCACACCTCACACTGCTGCATGTATGTTCTCAAGTGGGCATTCAAGCATGGCCAGTAGATGCACTCCCATGCTCTCTTGAGGCATGATTTTATTCCCGTGTAAGAAGCATGGAGTTGGTTCATGATGTCTCGCTTTAGAGCTACTGGGATCACTACCCTGTCTCCCGTGAACAGAATCCTATCCTGTGTACATACTACCAATGGAGGGTGGAACTATGTGGCAACTTCTGGTGGTACTTGTGCCGCGGCCAACCTTCTAAGATGGTTCATTTCATTGCTTGGAGCACACCGTCCTGTTCCGTACTCTGCTGTATTGCTTTGAGACTGTGTTTTTGGAGACGGGTAAGTCTTGTACCATATTAATGGACTCTTATCTCCTGTTCTAGAGATCCATCTGTGCATGTGTTGAAGTCTCTTAGGAGCACTCAGCAAGGGTTTTTTCATTATGATCTCTAATGGTCTGATTGCACATCTACTCTGTCCAAAGGTGAACTGATGGAACTGTTCCAGTCCAAACAATACTGCTAGTAACTCCTTTTCTATCTGTGTGTATCTCCTTTTGGTTTCAAAAGCTACGGGCTGCTGGTTCTGCATTAGTACTTTTCCCAGACCACCTCCTGATGCATCAGACCGTAGTACTGGTTGCTCAGCTGTATTGTAGTACTTCAGTGTTTTTAAAATTCTTTTGAATGCCTCCTCTTGGGTCTGTGCCCATTCCCAGGCTGCATCATTGTGTGTTAGCAACCTGAATGGCTCACAAGCATTAGACAAGTGTGCACAAAATGTGGACAGATAGTTAACCATCCCAATAAAGCGCTGGACTCCTTTGATATCCTGTGGCCTGGGCATCTCCATAATGGTTCTCACCTTTTCCAGGTCTGGCTGTAGTCCTTCCAAAGACAGTGTGTGGGCCGGGTGCGAGCCGGGCCCTTTTTCGTGCTGCACGCAGGCTGTGGCCAGCAGCCCGGGCACGCGGGGTCGGAGAGAGGGGCGCGACAAGCTAGAATTAGGCACAGACTCGTAGCGGTAGTTTTAAAGATTGTTTACTTACACCAGAGATGGTCGTGGTGTAGGCTGGAAAACTTGCTTGAGTTGCAGTTACAGACAAAGACAACACGGACGGTCACATGGAGTTCGCTAGGCTCCACGGAAACAGAGCTCCGGATGCTCTGGGTGAGCGCGCCACCAAAATCGGACTCGTAGTTACGTCTTATAATTTTTATCGCTCGAAGACGGGAAGAGGTGAGCAATGGATCTAGTCGCCAAGCTCCTCTGAATCTCACACAGGGGTCTTTACTTCCCTGCCGTGTACCCAGAGTCCCCACGAGATGGATGTGGAGTCCTCTTTGGCTTGGGCGGAAACTGCTCAAGCCTCTTATACTGCTAACAGGCCAATCGTTAGCCGCCACGTGGGAATAATTTAGAACTAGCCAATAGCGGGACACAAATTTGCATGCGGGTGGCGGGAACTGTTTTGCACCATGCATTTCTCTTGCAACTTGAGCAATGCACCCTGCAAAGGAAGCTGCAAATAGGCGGGAAACTCGTGCCTGCACCAGAGTTTTCCTCCGCAGCAGAAAACTCCACCGTGCAATGAAGCTGCAACCTGGCGGGGATAATTCTGGTGCCAAAGTACACACAAAATCATACCTTTGGGTTATGACAGTCAGCAGATGTCCAATATTAGGGTACTTCTGTTCTTCTCAGCTGTATTTTGTCGGCATTCAGTTTAACGTTCCTCTCCCAACCTCTGTTAAGGAGTTGTTGCAGTTTGACATCATGGTCACAGATCACCTCTTCCCTTATCCTCAATCTTGATACCTGAAAAACCTTCCAGCTTCTGGCTCAGCTTCTGGAAAACTTCCGGAGTTGGGCTGATCCCCATGGGCATCCTTAACCAGCAATACCTGCCAAAGGGTGCACTAAAGGTTATCAGGTGGCTGGATGATTCATCTAGCTCCACATGCCAAAATCCATTCTTGACTTCACAAACTGTGAACACTTTTGCCCTAGACAGGTCAGGTAGTACATCCTCAATTGTTGGCAGTGGGTAGTGGCTTCTTTTGAGTGCCCTGTTAAGTGGTTTTGAATCGATTCAGATTCTTACTACTACTAGGCTGCTGATCCAGTCAGTGCTTTTTGCAACTGGTGTGATAATGCCTTTTTTCGACAGGTTTGTCAGTTCTTTCTTCAGTGGCTCCAGCAGAGCTAGCAGAATTCTGCATTTTGGTAGTCGTACTGGTTGCACCTGTGGATCTATTTCTAACTTAATTTTGCCTTCAAAGAGTCCAGTGCCCTGGAATATGTCTCCATATCTTAACAGAATGTTAGGTAGTGAACTTAATGACTGTTCTTGCTCTTCTGTGACCTGGAGGATGTTGTGGTATTGTAGTGTAATTAAATCTATGGCCTGTGCTGCCCAGCAGTGGATGGGTGTCTGCCCTGTCAATCACTATAAATTGCAGGAGGTACTGTTTCTTGTGGCATGGATTTCTTATAGTCAGCTGGCACTTTCCTAGTGGCCTCACAGTTGTTTTGTAATACATTAAAAGCACTTGGTGACATTTTTCCGTTCTGATACTGCCACTCAATAGATTCACAGGAAGGACATTGCAAGTGGCTCCACAATCCACCTGGAATCTTATAGGTCTTTGCTCTAGCATCATTGTTGCAAATATGGCTGAGTTGTTGCCCACTTTTTTTCTGTAACATGTATATCCTGTGAGTCTGTGAATCTGTCAGACTTACACTGAAAGCTTCCTCCTCATCTGTAGTTTCCTGATCCTTCATGTGGCCTTTTTTTTTTTCTTTCTATTTCGGTGGCTATGACACTGATCCCTGAAATGATTCTGTTTTCCACATTTTTTGCACTCTTTTCCATAGGCTGGGCATTTGTCCTCCTGCCTTTCTTGTAGCTTCCTGCAATACAAGCACTGAATCGTATTGTCAGCGTTTGCAGTTGGCCTGTCAGGTTCCTGCTTTCCAGAGTCCTTTAGGTTGAGCCTGTGAACCTGCTCTGTACATGTGGCTGTTGATATCATTTTGATCCTTTGTTTAGACCATTCTGCTACCCTTGCAATTTGGTGACATTTTTCCAGGGTTAGAGCTACCTTTCTTAGTGCTCTCTCCGTCCTGGCAGTCCCGTGTGCCACACAATCCTGTCCTAGATCAGGGAGTCTTTTATGTCTCCAAAGTTACATGAGGATGCCAGAGTTTTCAGTGCTGTGATATAGGCCTCTATTCCTTTCTCTTCCTCTTGGTTTCTCGTGAAAATGTGGTATTTGTCTACAGTCTAATTTTTCCTGGGGTCACAGTATGCATCAAACACTTCTGTTAACTGTTTTAGTGTGTCAGGGTTCCCTGACATCAGTGTCACTCTTACTTCATGGCCTTTTTCCCCCCCACTAGATAGTAAAACAGCTTTACCTTCATTTTCTTTTCTTTATCAGCCGTGGTTAACTCTGTATACAAACTGAATTCTTACTTCCATGTCTGTGCAAGGCTCTTTGTGTTGAAATCCAGCTGTCCTGGGGGCTTCAGTCCCTCCATGCTTCTTGCAATCTGTTTGAATCACTGCTGGGGCCCAGGTTTCTATCTTCTCTTGGGCTTCCTCACGGATTTTCTGCTGCCGCCTGTGCGGGCCGGGAGCGGTCCAAGGCTTTCGGGGGCGGGCTGTGGCCGGGAGCCCGCAACGGTAGGGCAGGTACTTTTGCACAACAGAATAGAATTAGGCACGGACTCGTAGTGGTTAATTAAAGATTGTTTTACTTGCACCGTAGGTGGTTGCGGTGCAGGCAGGAAAACTTTCTTGAGTTGCAGTTACAGACAAACACAAGTGGAGTTTGCTAGGCTCCACCAAAGACACACGCACGGAATTTGCTAGGCTCCGCAAAAACAAACATGACAGAGCTCTGGATACCCTTGACGAGCGCGCAAAAACCGTAGATACGTCTTAAGAAGAATTTAACAAACGAGACGGGAAGAGGTTGGTGGTTGATCAGGCCGCCGAACTCCTTTGAGACGCACACAAAGTTTCTGTTACTCTGCCGCGTGCTCAGAGTCCCCACGAGATGGTTGTGGAGTCCTCTACAAC